>NW_027640297.1:0-199000 GCF_949606895.1 Notothenia rossii | reverse complement strand
CCCCTGAAAACTCCCCTTGAATTCCTCCAGACTCAGAAAATGTAAAAGTTCACTTTTTGGAGATCCATAGAAAAAGGGTGAAAATGAAAAAAAGTATGCCACAGCATGGATTTGAACACGTGACCAACCGCATCCAGAGGCGAGCGTTAACGCAGTGAGCCACTGGACCTGAGTACTCAAACATGCATACTTGTGCAGCTTAGACACTCTGAATTCACTAAATGTACAACTTTTTCTCCATCAAAATGAACAAATGATACATGAAATAACATCTACAGATCAAGACGAAGCGAATGGAGGCGGTCCCAGCCTCGTAGCTGTGAACAGCTGTGATCGCAGGAAAATGCTGTTTCAAAGATTTCTCAGTATATCTCCGGGACATTTCCCTGGCTTTACCACTTTACCAATGGACAAACGAGACATGAAATAACATCAACAGATCAAGACGAAGCGAATGGACGTACCCCCGGAGTCATAGCATGTGTAAATCGAGACGAAATATCTCTCTCTCCCCCGCCTGCTTGCGAGGGGGAGGGGCAGTTTACACACACACGCAGCTGCTGCATGCAGCAACGCACACACAGGGAGGAGATGGCAGAGAGAACGCACTCCCCTGAAAACTCCCCTTGAATTCCTCCAGACTCAGAAAATGTAAAAGTTCACTTTTTGGAGATCCATAGAAAAAGGGTGAAAATGAAAAAAAGTATGCCACAGCATGGATTCGAACACGCGACCAACCGCATCCAGGGGCGAGCGTTAACGCAGTGAGCCACTGGACCTGAGTACTAAAACATGACTGCTTGTGCAGCTTAGACACTCTGAATTCACTAAATGTACAACTTTTTCTCCATCAAAATGAACAAATGAGACATTAAATAACATCTACAGATCAAGACGAAGCGAATGGAAGCATTCCCAGCCTCGTAGCTGTGAACAGCTGTGATCGCAGGAAAATGCTGTTACAAAGATTTCTCAGTATATCTCCGGGACTTTTCCCTGGCTTTACCACCGTCACAATGGACAAACGAGACATGAAATAACATCAACAGATCAAGACGAAGCGAATGGAAGTACCCCCGGAGTCATAGCATGTGTAAATCGAGACGACAGATCTCTCTCTCCCCCGCCTGCTTGCGAGGGGGAGGGGCAGTTTACACACACACGCAGCTGCTGCATGCAGCAACGCACACACAGGGAGGAGATGGCAGAGAGAACGCACTCCCCTGAAAACTCCCCTTGAATTCCTCCAGACTCAGAAAATGTAAAAGTTCACTTTTTGGAGATCCATAGAAAAAGGGTGAAAATGATTTTTTTTTTGTCACAGCATGGATTCGAACACGCGACCAACCGCATCCAGGGGCAAGCGTTAACGCAGTGAGCCACTGGACCTGAGTACTCAAACATGCCTACTTGTGCAGCTTAGAAACTCTGAATTCACTAAATGTACAACTTATTCTCCATCAAAATGAACAAACGAGACATGAAATAACATCTACAGATCAAGACGAAGCGAATGGAAGTAGTCCCAGCCCCGTAGCTGTGAACAGCTGTGATCGCAGGAAAATGCTGTTCCAAAGATTTCTCAGTATATCTCCGGGATATTTCCCTGGCTTTACCACCGTCCAAATGGACAAACGAGACATGAAATAACATCAACAGATCAAAACGAAGCGAATGGAAGTACCCCTGGAGTCATAGCATGTGTACATCGAGACGAAAGATCTCTCTCTCCCCCGCCTGCTTGCGAGGGGGAGGGGCAGTTTACACACACACGCAGCTGCTGCATGCAGCAACGCACACACAGGGAGTAGATGGCAGAGAGAACGCACTCCCCTGAAAACTCCCCTTGAATTCCTCCAGACTCAGAAAAGGTAAAAGTTCACTTTTTGGAGATCCATAGAAAAAAGGGTGAAAATGATTTTTTTTTTCCCACAGCATGGATTCGAACACGCGACCAACCGCATCCAGGGGCGAGCGTTAACGCAGTGAGCCACTGGACCTGAGTACTCTAACATGCCTGCTTGTGCAGCTTAGACACTCTGAATTCACTAAATGTACAACTTTTTCTCCATCAAAATGAACAAATGAGACATGAAATAACATCTACAGATCAAGACGAAGCGAATGGAAGCGGTCCCAGCCTCGTAGCTGTGAACAGCTGTGATCGAAGGAAAATGCTGTTACAAAGATTTCTCAGTATATCTCCGGGACATTTCCCTGGCTTTACCACCGTCACAATGGATAAACGAGACATGAAATAACATCAACAGATCAAGACGAAGCGAATGGAAGTACCCCCGGAGTCATAGCATGTGTAAATCGTTAGCCTCAATTAGCTCATTGGTTAGCCTCAGTTAGCTCAATGGTTAGCCTGGGTTAGCTCATTGGTTAGCCTCGGTTAGCTCATTGGTTAGCCTGGGTTAGCTCATTCCTCGGTTAGCTCATTGGTTAGCCTGGGTTACCTTCAGTTAGCTCATTGGTTAGCCTCGGTTAGCTGATTGGTTAGCATCAGTTAGCTCATTGGTTAGCCTCAGTTAGCTCATTGGTTAGCCTCGGTTAGCTCATTGGTTAGATTCAGTTAGCTCATTGGTTAGCCTGGGCTAGTTCATTGGTTAGCCTGGGTTAGCTCATTGGTTAGCCTGGGTTAGCTCATTGGTTAGCTTCAGTTAGCTCATTGGTTAGCCTCGGTTAGCTCATTGGTTAGCCTGGGTTAGCTCATTGGTTAGCATCAGTCAGCTCATTGGTTAGCCTCAGTTAGCTCATTGGTTAGCCTCGGTTAGCTCATTGGTTAGCCTGGGTAAGCTCATTGGTTAGCCTGGGTTAGCTCATTGGTTAGCCTGGGTTAGCTCATTGGTTAGCCTGGGTGAGCTCATTGGTTAGCTTCAGTTAGCTCATTGGTTAGCCTCGGTTAGCTCATTGGTTAGCCTGCGTTAGCTCATTGGTTAGCTTCAGTTAGCTCATTGGTTAGCCTGGGTGAGCTCATTGGTTAGCCTGGGTTAGCGCATTGGTTAGCCTGGGTAAGCTCATTGGTTAGCTTCAGTTAGCTCATTGGTTAGCCTCGGTTAGCTCATTGGTTAGCCTGGGTTAGCTCATTGGTTAGCTTCAGTTAGCTCATTGGAAAGCCTCGGTTAGCTCATTGGTTAGCCTGGGTTAGCTCATTCCTCGGTTAGCTCATTGTTTAGCCCGGGTTAGCTTCAGTTAGCTCATTGGTTAGCTTCAGTTAGCTCATTGGTTAGCCTGGGTTAGCTCATTGGTTAGCATCAGTTAGCTCATTGGTTAGCTTCAGTAAGCTCATTGGTTAGCTTCAGTTAGCTCATTGGTTAGAGAGAACGCACTCCCCTGAAAACTCCCCTTGAATTCCTCCAGACTCAGAAAATGTAAAAGTTCACTTTTTGGAGATCCATAGAAAAAGGGTGAAAATGAAAAAAAGTATGCCACAGCATGGATTGGAACACGCGACCAACGGCATCCAGGGGCGAGCGTTAACGCAGTGAGCCACTGGACCTGAGTACTCAAACATGCCTACTTGTGCAGCTTAGACACTGTGAATTCACTAAATGTACAACTTGTTCTCCATCAAAATGAACAAATGAGACATGAAATAACATCAACAGATCAAGACGAAGCGAATGGAAGTACCCCCGGAGTCATAGCATGTGTAAATCGTTAGCCTCGGTTAGCTCATTGGTTAGCCTCAGTTAGCTCATTGGTTAGCCTGGGTTAGCTCATTGGTTAGCTTCAGTTAGCTCATTGGTTAGCCTCGGTTAGCTCATTGGTTAGCCTGGGTTAGCTCATTGCTCGGTTAGCTCATTGTTTAGCCCGGGTTAGCTTCAGTTAGCTCATTGGTTAGCCTCGGTAAGCTCATTGGTTAGCATCAGTTAGCTCATTGGTTAGCCTCGGTTAGCTCATTGGTTAGCTTCAGTTAGCTCATTGGTTAGCCTCAGTTAGCTCATTGGTTAGCCTCGGTTAGCTCATTGGTTAGCTTCAGTTAGCTCATTGGTTAGCCTGGGCTAGCTCATTGGTTAGCCTGGGTTAGCTCATTGGTTAGCATCAGTTAGCTCATTGGTTAGCTTCAGTTAGCTCATTGGTTAGCTTCAGTTAGCTCATTGGTTAGAGAGAACGCACTCCCCTGAAAACTCCCCTTGAATTCCTCCAGACTCAGAAAATGTAAAAGTTCACTCTTTGGAGATCCATAGAAAAAGGGTGAAAATGAAAAAAAGTATGCCACAGCATTGATTCTAACACGCGACCAACCGCATCCAAGGGTGAGCGTTAACGCAGTGAGCCACTGGACCTGAGTACTCAAACATACCTACTTGTGCAGCTTAGACACTCTGAATTCACTAAATGTACAACTTTTTCTCCATCAAAATGAACAAATGAGACATGAAATAACATCTACAGATCAAGACGAAGCGAATGGAAGCGGTCCCAGCCTCGTAGTTGTGAACAGCTGTGATCGCAGGAAAATGCTGTTACAAAGATTTCTCAGTATATCTCCGGGACATTTCCCTGGCTTTACCACCGTCAGAATGGACAAACGAGACATGAAATAACATCAACAGATCAAGACGAAGCGAATGGAAGTACCCCCGGAGTCATAGCATGTGTAAATCGTTAGCCTCAATTAGCTCATTGGTTAGCCTCAGTTAGCTCATTGGTTAGCCTGGGTTAGCTCATTGTTTAGCTTCAGTTAGCTCATTGGTTAGCCTCGGTTAGCTCATTGGTTAGCCTGGGTTAGCTCATTCCTCGGTTAGCTCATTGGTTAGCCTGGGTTAGCTTCAAGTAGCTCATTGGTTAGCCTCGGTTAGCTCATTGGTTAGCATCAGTTAGCTCATTGGTTAGCCTCAGTTAGCTCATTGGTTAGCCTCGGTTAGCTCATTGGTTAGATTCAGTTAGCTCATTGGTTAGCCTGGGCTAGTTCATTGGTTAGCCTGGGTTAGCTCATTGGTTAGCCTGGGTTAGCTCATTGGTTAGCTTCAGTTAGCTCATTGGTTAGCCTCGGTTAGCTCATTGGTTAGCCTGGGTTAGCTCATTGGTTAGCATCAGTTAGCTCATTGGTTAGCCTCAGTTAGCTCATTGGTTAGCCTCGGTTAGCTCATTGGTTAGCCTGGGTAAGCTCATTGGTTAGCCTGGGTTAGCTCATTGGTTAGCCTGGGTGAGCTCATTGGTTAGCTTCAGTTAGCTCATTGGTTAGCCTCGGTTAGCTCATTGGTTAGCCTGCGTTAGCTCATTGGTTAGCTTCAGTTAGCTCATTGGTTAGCCTGGGTTAGCTCATTGGTTAGCCTTGGTTAGCGCATTGGTTAGCCTGGGTAAGCTCATTGGTTAGCTTCAGTTAGCTCATTGGTTAGCCTCGGTTATTTCATTGGTTAGCCTGGGTTAGCTCATTGGTTAGCTTCAGTTAGCTCATTGGTAAGCCTCGGTTAGCTCATTGGTTAGCCTGGGTTAGCTCATTCCTCGGTTAGCTCATTGTTTAGCCCGGGTTAGCTTCAGTTAGCTCATTGGTTAGCCTCGGTTAGCTCATTGGTTAGCATCAGTTAGCTCATTGGTTAGCCTCAGTTAGCTCATTGGTTAGCCTTGGTTAGCTCATTGGTTAGCTTCAGTTAGCTCATTGGTTAGCCTGGGCTAGCTCATTGGTTAGCCTTGGTTAGCTCATTGGTTAGCTTCAGTTAGCTCATTGGTTATCTTCAGTTAGCTCATTGGTTAGAGAGAACGCACTCCCCTGAAAACTCCCCTTGAATTCCTCCAGACTCAGAAAATGTAAAAGTTCACTTTTTGGAGATCCATAGAAAAAGTGTGAAAATGAAAAAAAGTATGCCACAGCATGGATTCGAACACGCGACCAACCGCATCCAGGGGCGAGCGTTAACGCAGTGAGCCACTGGAACTGAGTACTGAAACATACCTACTTGTGCAGCTTAGACACTCTGAATTCACTAAATGTACAACTTTTTCTCCATCAAAATGAACAAATGAGACATGAAATAACATCTACAGATCAAGACGAAGCGAATGGAAGCGGTCCCAGCCTCGTAGCTGTGAACAGCTGTGATCGCAGGAAAATGCTGTTACAAAGATTTCTCAGTATATCTCCGGGACATTTCCCTGGCTTTACCACCGTCACAATGGACAAACGAGACATGCAATAACATCAACAGATCAAGACGAAGCGAATGGAAGTACCCCCGGGGTCATAGCATGTGTAAATCGAGACGAAAGATCTCTCTCTCCCCCGCCTGCTTGCGAGGGGGAGGGGCAGTTTACACACACACGCAGCTGCTGCATGCAGCAACGCACACACAGGGAGGAGATGGCAGAGAGAACACACTCCCCTGAAAACTCCCCTTGAATTCCTCCAGACTCAGAAAATGTAAAAGTTCACTTTTTGGAGATCCATAGAAAAAGGGTGAAAATGATTTTTTTTTTGCCACAGCATGGATTCGAACACGCGACCAACCGCATCCAGGGCGAGCATTAACGCAGTGAGCCACTGGACCTGAGTACTCAAACATGCCTACTTGTGCAGCTTAGACACTCTGAATTCACTAAATGTACAACTTTTTCTCCATCAAAATGAACAAATGAGACATGAAATAACATCTCCAGACCAAGACGAAGCGAATGGAAGCGGTCCCAGCCTCGTAGCTGTGAACAGCTTTGATCGCAGGAAAATGCTGTTACAAAGATTTCTCAGTATATCTCCGGGACATTTCCCTGGCTTTACCACCGTCACAATGGACAAACGAGACATGAAATAACATCAACAGATCAAGACGAAGCGAATGGAAGTACCCCCGGAGTCATAGCATGTGTAAATTGTTAGCTTCGGTTAGCTCATTGGTTAGCCTCCGTTAGCTCATTGGTTAGCCTCGGTTAGCTCATTGGTTAGCCTGGGTTAGCTCATTCCTCGGTTAGCTCATTGGTTAGCCTGGGTTAGCTTCAGTTAGCTCATTGGTTAGCCTCGGTTAGCTCATTGGTTAGCATCAGTTAGCTCATTGGTTAGCCTCAGTTAGCTCATTGTTTAGCCTCGGTTAGCTCATTGGTTAGATTCAGTTAGCTCATTGGTTAGCCTGGGCTAGCTCATTGGTTAGCCTGGGTTAGCTCATTGGTTAGCCTGGGTTAGCTCATTGGTTAGCTTCAGTTAGCTCATTGGTTAGCCTCAGTTAGCTCATTGGTTAGCCTGGGTTAGCTCATTAGTTAGCATCAGTTAGCTCATTGGTTAGCCTCAGTTAGCTCATTGGTTAGCCTCGGTTAGCTCATTGGTTAGCCTGGGTTAGCTCATTCCTCATTTAGCTCATTGGTTAGCCTCGGTTAGCTCATTGGTTAGCTTCAGTTAGCTCATTGGTTAGCCTGGGCTAGCTCATTGGTTAGCCTGAGTTAGCTCATTGGTTAGCCTGGGTTAGCTCATTGGTTGGCTTCAGTTAGCTCATTTGTTAGCCTCGGTTAGCTCATTGATTGGCATCAGTTAGCTCATTGTTTAGCTTCAGTTTGCTCATTGGTTAGCTTCAGTTAGCTCATTGGTTAGCCTGGGTTAGCTCATTGGTTAGCATCAGTTAGCTCATTGGTTAGCCTCAGTTAGCTCATTGGTTAGCATCAGTTAGCTCATTGGTTAGCCTCGGTTAGCTCATTTGTTAGCTTCAGTTAGCTCATTGGTTAGCTTCAGTTAGCTCATTGGTTAGCCTCGGTTAGCTCATTGGTTAGCCTGGGTTAGCTCATTCCTCGGTTAGCTCATTGGTTAGCTTCAGTTAGCTCATTGGTTAGCCTCAGTTAGCTCATTGGTTAGCTTCAGTTAGCTCATTGGTTAGCCTGGGTTAGCTCATTGGTTAGCCTGGGTTAGCTCATTGGTTAGCCTGGATTAGCTCATTGGTTAGCATCAGTTAGCTCATTGGTTAGCCTCAGTTAGCTCATTGGTTAGCCTCGGTTAGCTCATTGGTTAGCTTCAGTTAGCTCATTGGTTAGCTTCAGTTAGCTCATTGGTTAGCCTCGGTTAGCTCATTGGTTAGCCTGGGTTAGCTCATTCCTCGGTTAGCCTGGGTTAGCTCATTGGTTAGCTTCAATTAGCTCATTGGTTAGCCTCGGTTAGCTCATTGGTTAGCTTCAGTTAGCTCATTGGTTAGAGAGAACGCACTCCCCTGAAAACTCCCCTTGAATTCCTCCAGACTCAGAAAATGTAAAATGTCACTTTTTGGAGATCCATAGAAAAAGGGTGAAAATGAAAAAAAGTATGACACAGCATGGATTCGAACACGCGACCAACCGCATCCAGGGGCGAGCGTTTTTTTTTTTTTTTTTTTTTTTTTATTATCAAAATGTTTTCACACAGATTAAACAAACACTCACATTGCATAACAAATCCCCCAAAAAGAAGAGGACCCCAATGCATTTAATACAAAGTATACATCACAGTCCTATCTTGTCTTTCACTTCCCCGACATCCCTAATCCACCATTCTTTTACATTTATTCCCCTTTCACAGGTCATCATTCCTTATTTTTCAAAATTATACTTAAGCTGTCCATCATTCACTTCTATCAGTGTACAACCATCAACATGTTCTTTCATGAACATCTCATTATCTTTGTACACATATAACATTCCAACAACCCTCATTATATTCCTCTTCATAATTCCCCACACTCCATCAACTCTCCCCTCATAGTGTGCTACATTCCTTCTTATTTTCACCGCATATCTTGCCTGGCTTAAACATAGATTTAACATATCAACATTGCACCCATCCCTTCTCCCACTCAACCCAAACAACCACAATTCTTTCCACTCTAGACATTTTAACACCCCTTCATCCCAGCACCTGCATATCAATTCTTTTATTTTCCCAAAGAACCCCCTTAATTCCCCACACTCAAAAAACTCATGCATACAATTCTCCACTCCCAACTTACACACATCACATTCTCTCTTAACCTCTTTGTCAAACATACTTATTATTAAATTGTTGAACACCCTGTTGTGCCTTAAACAGAAATCAAAGTGCTCACCCTTCACACTATTCCCTTTCACTCTCAGATTCACCCACATCTTTTTCACATCCATTCCCCCCATCACCTTTTCCCATACCTTTTCTGATGCTGGTCTCCTTGCATCCCCCTTCCCAAGGGTTTTGTATATCCTTTTCATGCTAAGGTCTCCCAGCTTCACCCCTTCACCCACATATAGCGCTACCTCACTTTCGCCCCCTCCCACCTTCTTGCTCTCCACCATCCTCCTCCATTCCACCGGCATCCCCTCTTTGATGCTCTCCATCATGCCTTCCGCTGTCCTTCCCCCCATTAACAGATTATTTTCCCTTGTCCCATCAACAATAACTTGAGCCCTCATGAACCCCGGAACATACTCATAGACTAGGTCTCTTATTACCCTAAATCCAGCCCTCCACATTGGTAAATTAAATAATACTTCGCCCTCTTTCATTATCCTATAGTTTTGGAATATGGGTTGTTTCCATACCTGCTGCGCATTCTCACATTCATACTTCACATTCCCCAAGAACTCTCCCCACGCATTCATCACCTCCCTTTGAAAATCATTCATTCCATTCATCCACCCTTTCTTAAAGCGCATAAATATCCCACTGTCCCCACACCCCCCTCCTTTATTTATACTGTCTCTCAAAAATTCTTTCCACACATGCTTATTTCCCTTATTTAGATATTTTATCATCGTTTTAACCCTCATTGCTTTCATCTTCCTTTCCACATTTATTAGTTTTAGCCCCCCATCTTTATAGTCATTCTCTAGAACCTCCCTAGCTATCCTCACTCCCTTCCCCTCCCACATGAACTCACTCACTATTTTATTTACCTCTTTTATTACTCTGTCTGGCACCTCCATTACACTCATTACATAAACTAGCTTGCTCATGATGAGACCATTTACTACTATAACTTTCCCCCTCAGTTTTAATCTCCTCAGTTTCCAGAAGCTTAGGGTCTTTTTTAAACTACCCACCACTCCCTCATATTGCACATCCCTCCCCTCTCTGTCCTTCAAACCCGCATTAATACCCAGTACCCTAATATATTCCTTATTCTCTTTTAAACCTAACTCCTCTCTCCCTACATCACCATTTCCCAGCACCATGTACTCTGACTTTTCCATATTAATTTTAGCCCCTGAAGCTCTTCCATATATCTCCACACTCTCTAAGACCCCTCTTACACTTTCCATGTCTCTTACGGTGATTGTAGTATCATCCGCATATTGGAATACTACACTTATCCCTCCCCCCGGCACCATCACCCCCTTTACCCTCTCATTCTGTTGTAGCAAAGCCGCAAGGGGCTCCGCTGATAATGCATAGAGCATCGCCGATAGAGGGCATCCCTGCCGGACGGATCTCCCTAACTTAAATACATTTGTGATGATCCCATTAACCTTAACGCAACTCATGGCTTTCCTATATATTCTCCTTATCCACCCAACAAACCCCCTCCCAAACCCTGCTTTTACCAAAACCCTGAATAAATAAACGTGATTAACCCTATCGAACGCCTTGTTCAGATCTAAGCTTACCAACACCCCTCCTTCTCCACCCTTCATATGATTTACCGTGTCCCTAATACTACAAACTGTGTCACATATATCCCTTCCAGGAATACTATATGCCTGGGTGCTCCCCACCACCGCACCAATAACCCTCTTCATTCTATTGGATAACACCCGTGCCATAATCTTATAATCCCCATTCAACATACTTAACGGCCTATAGTTCCCTAATTTATCCCTACTACCCTTTTTGTACAATATGCTAATCACCCCTGTTGATAATCCGTCCGGCAGTTCATCCTTCTCTTCGAGGCTCTTAAACAACTCCTTCAACATTGGGACTAGCACAGCCTTAAATTCCATGTAGAACTCTGCAGTTAGGCCATCTAGTCCCGGGCTTTTATTTTTGCCCATGCCATCTATTGCTGCCTCTATTTCCTCTTTTCCCATCTCCCCTTCGCACAACTCTCTTCCTTCTTCTGTCAACACCGCCCTCATGCTCCCCAGAGTCTTTTCCAGGCTCTCTTTTTCATTAACTTCCTCCTGGAAGAGCTCTCTATAAAACTCTTCCACCCTCTTAACTATCCCTACTAAGTCTTTAATAATCTCACCCCCCTTACCCTCTATCTGCCTAATCTGATTGTTCCCCTGCTTCCTATTCTCCATCCCTAAGAAAAAACCTGTACATTTTTCCCCTTCAACTAAATATCTTGCCCTACTCCTGACTATTGCCCCCATACACCTCTCTCTTTCCACTATCCCTAACTCATCCCTAAGACTATTGTAGACCCCTAAATCTCTCCCTACCTCTCCCTCTATCTTCTCTGCTTCTTTATTTAGTTCCTCTTTTAACCTCTCCTCCCTCTCTCTCCCTCTTTTATTTCTTCCACAACTGAACTTTATGCTCATTTTTTTTATTTCTCTTTTTAGGCCCTCCCACCATTCTCCTTCATCCTCACCATCCATTTTCTCTTGCTTCCTTAACCATTCATTCATCATCTTTTTGTATTTCTCATCCTTAAGCAGAGCAGCGTTTAGGCACCACACCCCTCCCCCTCTTCCCTTACATCCATCATCCAGCTTAAAGCCAAGGATAACATGATCACTCAAGCTAGTCGTTGTATGTTTAAAAGTCCCCACCTTCCCACCTATCCTTCCCTTGCACAGCACCAAGTCTATCCTACTCTGCTTCAACACACCCCCCACCACCTGTTTTCTAGTATATACCCTCTCATCCAAATTCCTTTCTCTCCACACATCTCTTAAGCCATTCTCCCTCATCAGTTTCTCCAATGCACCTCGTGAGGAGTCATTTCTATAACTCATCCCACCCGCCACATCAATCCTTCCACACCTCACATTGAAATCACCCACCACCACACAATTTCCCCCACACTTCCCATCCAGACCCTCAAAAAAACTCTTTCTTTCTTTCTCCTCATTAGGCGCATGAATATTCATCAGTCTATACATTTCCCCCATATAACCAAACTCTGCAATAATCATCCTTCCTTTTCCATCATCCTCCACCTTTTTCACACTTTCCACTTTTCCCATTCTAAACAATATTGCCACCCCTCTTGCATTCAAACCACCATTATTGAAAAATACCCTCCCCATCCATCCCATTATCACATCACCCACACTTTCATTGTCCCAGTGTGTCTCCTGTAGGCATATGACATCAGCTGTACATAGCAGTAAAGCCCTGTCCCTTCTGTCCTTTGTTTTTAGCCCCCGGCCATTAAATGTACATATCGTCACCATTGCATGTAAAGTTTGAAAAAAAATTTCTGTTCCCACTTGTCCTTCTTTTCCAGGCCACAGCCGTTGAAAGAAACAATCTTCACCATTGTTATTTAAAGGGGATTAGCGTTGGAGTATTCCAAAAGTTCTCCTTCAGCTCACCTTTCGCTGTCCAGTTCATCTCCACCGACTCCTTTCACATTCTTCTCCACTTGTGAACGTGTTTTCACTTTCCCTCTCACGGGTATTCCTGATGGTTTTGAGTCACCTCCTCCGACCCTCGATCCCTCTCTCCCAGGCGTCATCGGACTCCTACTCCGTCCCCTGGTCCTCGGAACCTCGACCCGCTCCTCGATCTCCTGCTCTCCCACCGTCACCTCTATGATTTCGTCATCGTCCTTCAAGAGCAACGTAATATCATCTTCCACTCTCTGCTCCCCCACCTTCTCCGCTTCTTCTCTCTCCTCCACCACCATCACCGCTTCTCCTCTCTCCTCCACCGCCGTCACCTCCTCCTTCTCCACACCTTCGCCGTTCGGACTTTTCTTTCTCTCCGTCTTTGTTTTCTTCTTTTTCCCCTTCCCTTTCCCCACTGTCTGTGTCCCCTCATTTCCCTCCTCCGCTACCCCCTCATGTTGTCTTTTCTTCCCTCCTTCCTTCTGTTCCCCCCCTATTTCTTTCTGCCCCACCGCCACCACCACTACCTTCTCTCCCTCTATCACCTCCTCAGCCCCCTCATCCTCCCCCCCCCTCTTCTTTATCCACCTCTTCCACCTCCTGCTCCGCTTCCTCCTCCACATTGTACCTCTCCCTTTCCCCCTCCTTTTCAGGCCTGGCCTGTTCTCTCATTCCCACCCTCTCTTCCCCAGCACAATCCCTCGCAAAATGCCCAACACCCCCACACCTGTAACATTTTATCTCCGGACACTCCCTAAAAATGTGCCCCGCCCTTAGACAGTTTCTGCACACCGCCACCTGTCTGTCATGTATGACCCTTACGTATTCTGCCCCCCCCTCCACTCTAAAGTGTGTCGAGTACGGCAGTGATGTTACCTTCTCATTAAGAGAAACTTTGAGGAAGCGTGTCCCGTCCGCTATCCTCATCCCCTCCCTGGTGTTCTTTACATAACGTCTTTTGATGGGCGAAACCGCCTTAACCCCCCACTCAAACAGCCTCTTCAGGATCTGGTCATCCTCGATATATATCGGCATGTACATAAAGGACACCATCACCTCCATCGCTGTTAACTCCTCTGCCTTTATAACCACCCCCTTCACCCTCAGCCCCTCCAGCAATCTCTTCTTTCCCTCCACATATCTCATTGTCACCTCATACCTTTCCCCCTTCAGCCTGCACCCCAGCACTTCCCCTATTTAGGGGCAATGGATGTCCACTTGCGGGAGACGACAGACAGTGGTGCGGTTAGCCAAAGTGACAATGGATGTCCACTTGCGGGAGACGACAGACAGTGGTGCGGTTAGCCAAAGTGACAGACCTAATGTTAGACCAATTTACAGGCAATGGACGTCCACTCTCGGGAGAGAGACCTCCAGCATGTGTCCCTGACATGGAGACTCTGTTTATTTCACTCATCCAGGACAGAGACCGGGGAAATCTCCTCTCTGTGGCCCCTCCAAGACCCCCAAAGGACGGACCACAGACCTCCAGCATGTGTCCCTGACATGGGCACCTCCATAACCTTGCACACCGTGAGTCCCCGGACTCCCGGACTTAAGCACTCCCCCACGGACTAAACCCAGATGTTCACACCCTACAGAACTCCATGCCCCTGGTTAACCTAAAGGGGGTGGATTTTGCGGTGCTTTACCGTCGGCACATCGGTATCCATATTCGGCCTTATTCACGGCACCACCACCCCTTCTGTGGAGGATATTCTCATGCTCCTGGTAACCCTTTAAATAGTCTGATACTGTCAGGGCTCATCACCGCACTTTACAAGCCATAAATAATGTTTAAATGGTCGGGGAAAGTGTTTTTAAACGTCTGGAAGAGAGTTGTAGCCTGTCATTTTGCAGGATATCATTTAACATGTAACCTCTCCTGGAAATGCACAGAATATGTCCATTTCCAGGAGAGGTTCCATGTTAAATTATATCCTGCAAAATGACAGGCTATAAGCCAGGAACAAGTGTTTGAAAGGCGGGGAAAAGTTGTTTAAAATAGTCGGAAAAGTGTTTTTAAACGTCTGGAAGAGAGTTGTTGCCTGTCATTTTGCAGGATATAATTTAACATGGAACCTCTCCTGGAAATGCGCAGAGTATGTCCATTTCCAGGAGAGGTTCCATGTTAAATTATATCCTGCAAAATGACAGGCTATAAGCCAGGAACAAGTGTTTGAAAGGCGGGGAAAAGTTGTTTAAAATAGTCGGAAAAGTGTTTTTAAACGTCTGGAAGAGAGTTGTTGCCTGTCATTTTGCAGGATATAATTTAACATGGAACCTCTCCTGGAAATGCGCAGAGTATGTCCATTTCCAGGAGAGGTTCCATGTTAAATTATATCCTGCAAAATGACAGGCTATAAGCCAGGAACAAGTGTTTGAAAGGCGGGGAAAAGTTGTTTAAAATAGTCTGATACCTCCAGGGCGCATCACCGCATTTTACAAGCCAGGGAAGGTGTCGGAATCCTGGGTAAACATTGTTTAAATAGTCTGACACCTGGCACTGTATTTGCCCCTGGGAGAGGTTCCATGTTAAATTATATCCTGCAAAATGACAGGCTATAAGCCAGGAACAAGTGTTTGAAAGGCGGGGAAAAGTTGTTTAAAATAGTCGGAAAAGTGTTTTTAAACGTCTGGAAGAGAGTTGTTGCCTGTCATTTTGCAGGATATAATTTAACATGGAACCTCTCCTGGAAATGCGCAGAGTATGTCCATTTCCAGGAGAGGTTCCATGTTAAATTATATCCTGCAAAATGACAGGCTATAAGCCAGGAACAAGTGTTTGAAAGGCGGGGAAAAGTTGTTTAAAATAGTCGGAAAAGTGTTTTTAAACGTCTGGAAGAGAGTTGTTGCCTGTCATTTTGCAGGATATAATTTAACATGGAACCTCTCCTGGAAATGCGCAGAGTATGTCCATTTCCAGGAGAGGTTCCATGTTAAATTATATCCTGCAAAATGACAGGCTATAAGCCAGGAACAAGTGTTTGAAAGGCGGGGAAAAGTTGTTTAAAATAGTCTGATACCTCCAGGGCGCATCACCGCATTTTACAAGCCAGGGAAGGTGTCGGAATCCTGGGTAAACATTGTTTAAATAGTCTGACACCTGGCACTGTATTTGCCCCTGGGAAACTTCAAGGTTATATTCATGTTTTATTATTTATTTAATAATCACATGATTTTTACAAAAACAGTATACACAGTATACATATATACAATAATAATAATAATAATAATATAACAATATACATAATAAAAACATGAAAAGTGGTGAAAATGAGAAAATGTATCCGAAAATAGTGCCTCCTAATGCGGGCATGTGGACAGTAGCCACAGACTCACAGGCACACACACACATGCAGAGATCCAGGGGGCGGAGCACATGGCTTTTTTTACCCAGAAATAAGTCTATGAGAGGCGGGGAGACTCAGAGGACAGGCTGCGTCACCTCACTTTGTAACCCAGGAAAAGAGCAGGAATTCTGGCTGCGTGAGTGTTAAAAGTGCATTCATCTGTGTTAATCCGACAGCCGCAGAGGTGCTGACGCAAAGCAGGCGGAACAAATTGATTATTTGAACCAGGAATAAATGTTTGCAAGGCGGGGAAAGTGTTCCTGCAGCCCCTCCATAACGGTAATAATGATTAGAAATGATTTCCAGGGCAGAAAGCGTTTTTTAAATGTGGAAAAAAATATGTTAAACTGTTTAAAAAGCACAAAGTGATTTGAGTGCAGTTCTCATGTGTCCCCACAGGAGGGCGCGTCGTCCCAGGGAGCACAGTGCATGGTGACAAGGTACGATTTATACCCTAAAATAGCATGCTAAGTGTGGGTGGATTAGTTTCAAAGCATGCACACTCTGCTCGTGTCAGACTTCCATCAAATAGACCGGGGAAAACACCTCTCATTAGCCCCTCACAGACCACCAAAGGACGGACTAAGCAGCTCCAGCACGGCTCCCTCACATGGAGCTCAGGTTATTTCATACCTCCAGGAGAGGGACCGGGAAAACCACCTCTCTGTAGCCCCTGACAGAGCCCCAAAGGACGGACTAAGGACCTCCGGCAACAGTGGCACTTCCATAACCTCGTGCACCGTGAGACCCCGGGCCCCCGGACTTAAGCACTCCCCCACGGACTAAACCCAGATGTTCACACCCTGCAGAATCTCATGCCCCTGGTCACCTTTAAGGGGGGGTGGATTTTGCGGTGCTTTACCGTCCGAACACAAGCATCAATATTCGTCCTCCTTCACAGCAGCAGCAGCAGCAGCAGCAGCAGCAGCAGCAGCAGCACCTGCCCTGCTGGAGGTTCACACTTTAACTTATTTGTATTCGTTTTTTTTTGTTCCCCTCCTCTGCCTTACACATCCTCCCACGCTCGAGCACTCCTCACTCGGACTAAACCCCTCCATGCACACCGCCAGAACCAGAACCTCACGCCCCTGGTGACCTTAAACGTGTTTGTCTTTGTTTGTTTTTGTACTCCACATAGACAGGCAGGTGTTCAGCACCACGGACAGAGCGGGCCCGCTGCTGCTGCTGCTGGAAGGTGGAACACTTTGAGTCTTTTTATTTTCTCTTTTCTCCCTGCTCCTGCACACACCTTTTGTTACCCTCCTCTGCCTTACACATCCTCCCACGCTCGAGCACTCCTCACTCGGACTAAACCCAGATGTTCACACCCTACAGAACTTCATGCCCCTGGTTACCCTAAAGGGGTGGATTTTGCGGTGCTTTACCGTCCGCACATCGGCATACATATTCGGCCTTATTCATGACACTACCACCCCTTCTTTGGAGGATATTGCAGGATATAATTTAACATGGAACCTCTCCTGGAAATGCACAGAGTATGTCCATTTCCAGGAGAGGTTACATGTTAAATTATATCCTGCAAAATGACAGGCACTGTATTTGCCCCTGGGAACCTTCAAGGTTATACTAATGTTTTTTTTTTATTTTTTATTTAATTATCACACCACTTTTACAAAAACAGTATACAAAATAAACATAATAACAACATGATTAACAGGGGCCTGGGGGCCATATTAGCCGTCTAACTTGTACAGTGCACCGGGGAAAAAAGGTTGAGTCCACGGCCCCTTTCCCCTCATCAGGAGTACCAATCGGTCCTGAAGAAGAGGTATCGCTGCTCTCCGCCCCTGAATCCTCTTCGGAGGTAGCTGACGGTGGTAGACCTCCTTCTGATGATGATGCTGCTGCAGCTGCTGCCGCCGCCCTGAACATGGAGCGGATCTTCAATGCCTCCTTTATTCCAGGCGTATTCGCGTAGAACCGGTCTGCAGTGCTTACGTCGTGGCACATAAACCTAGCCAGAATCAACCTGCTTTCTGGATCTTGGTGATGCTTGATATTGTCAGCCAGGGCAGTGCGCAAGATGGTGAAGGTGACGGCTGTTTCTAGCCCAGCATCAGCCCAAGCCCTCTTCAAGTGAGCGTTCAGGTTCTTGGAAGCCTGCTTCCCCGATGTGAAAAGGAAGAATTCATTCTGAGGACCCGACAAGCCCTCTTTTATCCCCATCCACCGCATGACCCAGCTAAACTCCTTTATTGTAAGCACCAGCTGTGCTTCACCAAATGTCTTGGCAGTCTTGTGATCCTGCACGTGGATGATGTAGCCCTCAGCAGTGCCCCTTCTGTCCGCCTCAAAGACCTCCGTGTTGGTCATGTTTGCATACACACCCGGACGGTGGCCATACAGGAGGCTCCAATGGAGGGTTAGATAGCCATATAGCAGGTACTGGGTGATTGTGGTCGGATTGCTAGCCATCAGGTCAAGGAGATCAGGGATGCGCTTCTCAGCGGCCGCCATGGCGGCGAGAAGCTCCGCCTGGCTCGGCAGACGATCCAGCTTGTCCCTCTTCACCTTAAACTGGTGGAGAGTGACAGACTTTTTCAAATCGTTAATGTTGGCTTTCACCTCTCTGATGATGTTGGTCATATCAGACTGGGTGAGCCTGCACCCCCGGAGCTTTGATGCAGACAAGTACCTCAGGAAATGGTTCACAGTCTTCAGGAACAACAGCGATGTTGTGACTGTCCGGCCCGACTCTGAAATATACTTGCTCCAGCCACGGACCCTCTTTGTGTCTTTTAGAAACAGCCAGTCTGACAGCCGGTCAAAACCATGGGCCATGAATACTATGAAGTTCTTTATCCGGCTGACATTGGACATACAATTCTCTTTCCGTTTTACTGTCGGTGCAAGACCCTCACAATGACCTCTGTATGTCTGAATGTACGTCTCCATGCTTTTAGGCAACGTGATTTCACGCATGGTATTCCGCAGTCCCTTCCCAGTGCACCATTGATTTTGGGAAGAGGGCCAGTCCTTAGCCAGATTAGCTTTCAGCTTATTGGAGACAGACGCACGGGTCTTCTGGCATACAGGGGTCTCACTACAGGAGGCTTCTACGGACCGCATGACAGTCTGCATCGGGGTCTTGCTTCCGGAGGCTTCTGGGGACCGCATCACAGACTTGAGAGGGATCTCACTCGCAGAGGCTTCTATGGACCGCATGACAGTCTTCACTGGGGTCTCACTACCGGAGGCTTCTGGGGACCACATGACAGTCTTCACTGGGGTCTTGCTTCCGGAGGCTTCTGGGGACCGCATCACAGACTTGAGAGGGGTCTCTCTACCGGAGGCTTTGTCGGACCGCATGACAGTCTTCACCGGGGTCTTGCTTCCGGAGGCTTCTGGGGACCGCATGACAGTGTTCACCGGGGTCTCACTACCGGAGGCTTTGTCGGACCGCATGACAGTCTTCACCGGGGTCTTGCTTCCGGAGGCTTCTGGGGACCGCATCACAGACTTGAGGGGGGTCTCACTCGCAGAGGCTTCTATGGACCGCATGACAGTCTTCACCGGGGTCTTGAGAGGGGTATTGCTGCCGGAGGCTACTGAGTTCATGTCGGGGGTACTTGGGATTGCTACGCCCTTAAATCGTATACATTCTTCGTCTTCCTCAAGCAGAGCAGCAGTGGCATTCTGCTTCCTGGGTTTTAGACCCTGTTTTAGCCTGGAGCGCAGGGTCTTCACCTCATCAATGAGGGCATCCTTCTGAGCCCTCAATGCCACATTGTCCAGCCTCACCTGCATGCAGTCCTCTTCGTCACACTCGGTATGTGGGGAGAAGGGTGGAGGGTGCACCGGGTATTCCTCCTCATTGTCTATATCCAATGATGTAGCCATTCCAATGATGGGATTAGTCTCTCGGAGGTCATGGAGCAACTGCAGGGCCACACTATGCTTCAGCCTTGCCATGACCTGATGTGCCTCATCTCGGGAGAACTCAGGGTGGTCACGAGTTACATGACGGTGTAGTTTCCTCCCAGCATACGAACACCCTGTGATGGGACAGGGTTTGGTCCGAACATTTATTCTACCACTGGCCATTTTAAGAATGATGCCTCTTTCATCCAGGTTCCGCACTGCATGTTTGTGCTTAAGGTGCTTATTCAAAGCCAGATAGCGGAGGCTGCACACCGGGCATTCGGTCAACACCCTTCCAAAAACACACACAATGAATTCTATTTAAATGGTTTTCTGTTTCTCCGTTTATATGCGTTAGCCAACTGCTGATTGCAACCATGGGTCCGATGCTTCAATGCAGGGAACACGGACCAAGGGGAGGACTTGGGTTACCACCTGGTTAAAATGGTCCCACCTCCGCACCAACGCGACTGGCGATGGGTCCGATACATTGATTGTTTTTTGTTTCATGGTTCTGCCACGAACTCACAAGACAGTTTTGGGTACAAAACGTGGGGGTAACAGTACCTCCGGGCGCTCCGTCCCGCTCCGGCTTTCGCCGCAGCGGGGGGAGGAGGCATTGAACCCCTCGCACCTGCCCCCGGAGGAGGCAGGGGAGTCAGGTACCCGGAGGCGCACGGTGGACGGCCAGGGCGAGACCGCCACACCGCACTGGAGTCAGAGTTCCGAGTTTTTCGAGCCAGGTCCCGGTGAAACGCAGTACGGAGCACCCGGCAGGAACCTCCAGCAGACCCCCCCGCGCGGTTCCCTCGTCCCTCGGAAGAGGCGGAGAGGTGGGTGTTTTTCATCTGCTGGCGGACTGCCGGGGAGAACGTGCTGCTCGGGAGCCAGGCTCAGAGTTAGTGGAAGTGAGAGCCCGTGCACCTGCCTTTTACAGCAGGCACGCGCTGGTATCGGGGTGGGGAGAGAAGGTAGATGCAGAGGCTGCAGAAACAGCCAGAGCCTTTCCCCTCTAACACACCCCTCATTTGGTTCATGAGCACTGGGCAGAGTCCCCTGTCAACTCTCCTTATATTCCTCCGGAGACCAGTTGGGAAATGGCAGCATCCCACTTCACCTGGTAGACCAATATCGTTAAATGAGCTCAGTAATGTACTGCACAACATCACATGGGTAAAATGAGCTATATCATGCACTGCAAAATCACATTTGGTTTATTTCCAAAAAGCCTGGAAAAAACACATATCCATCATGTCCTGTAAAATATCATTCTTTGTTTATGTCCGCTCCAGGATTACCCGTAGTTTGGATGAACCGACCGCCAAGCACCGGAAGCTGGACCCGGGGAGGAGGCCCTCCGATGGCGGGTCAAAGTTGATGATACCGCAGCTGGCTGGACACTAGCCGTAGAAGAACACCTGGGCGGGACCAGGCATGTCCCTCTTTGCAGACAAGCATATGTGCTCCCAGGAGCAGAGTCAATCCCACAGTTTGGAGGAACCGACCGCCAAGCACCGGAAGCTGGACCCGGGGAGGAGGCCCTCCGATGGCGGGTCAAATTTGATGATACCGCAGCTGGCTGGACACTAGCCGTAGAAGAACACCTGGGCGGGACCAGGCATGTCCCTCTTTGCAGACAAGCATATGTGCTCCCAGGAGCAGAGTCAATCCCACAGTTTGGAGGAACCGACCGCCAAGCACCGGAAGCTGGACCCGGGGAGGAGGCCCTCCGATGGCGGGTCAAATTTGATGATACCGCAGCTGGCTGGACACTAGCCGTAGAAGAACACCTGGGCGGGACCAGGCATGTCCCTCTTTGCAGACAAGCATATGTGCTCCCAGGAGCAGAGTCAATCCCACAGTTTGGAGGAACCGACCGCCAAGCACCGGAAGCTGGACCCGGGGAGGAGGCCCTCCGATGGCGGGTCAAAGTTGATGATACCGCAGCTGGCTGGACACTAGCCGTAGAAGAACACCTGGGCGGGACCAGGCATGTCCCTCTTTGCAGACAAGCATATGTGCTCCCAGGAGCAGAGTCAAACCCGCAGTTTGGAAGAACCGACCGCCAGAGCACCGGCACGAAGCCGGGCCGGCGGAGGCCTTCCGATGGCGGGTCACGTTTGCCATTCGATCAATGTCTTTGCAGACAAGCATATATGTGGTTGTTACGCAGGATCAAATAGGTAGTTTGATGAAGTAGGGTCCTGTGCCCGGAGCAAGGCCAATTGCTGAATGCCGCAGCCGACTAAGGCCGCTATGCCACAGTGGAGGATGAGAGAAACAGGTGTTTGTTTTGCATTCCGCGGCAAAGAGGGGAGGTGGAACTTCCACCCCGCTACGGAACCTGTGGTGGGACCCCTGAGTCAGACGGTTCGTCTTGGAAACGCTTCATATCGGTCGGCCTGGGAGGTAAGAGACACGCAGGGTAACGGACACGCAGGGTTACCCCCACGCAGCCCACGCAACACGGAGGAGGCAGGGGAGTCTGGTACCCGGAGGCGCATGGCCGCAACACCGCACTGGAGTCAGGGTTTCGAGTTTTTCGAGCCAGGTCCCAGTGAACGCAAGACTCCAGCAGGAGCCTCCAGCAGACCCCCCCGACGTTTCCCTCGTCCCTCCCGGCCATCAGAGTCGAACCCGCAGTTCGGAGGAACCGACCGCCAGAGCACCGGCACGAGGCCGGGCCGGCGGAGGCCCTCCGATGGCGGGTCGCGTTTGCCATTCGATCAGTGAGAAATCAGAAGAGGAAGGGGGAAGAAAAAAGACTAACTTGTCTTTTTGGAGAACCATCAAAAATGGGTGAAAATGAAAAAATGTATCCAAGAATAGTGCCCCATAAGGCGGGTAAAGTCCCCTGTCAACTCCCCTCACCTTCCTCCACACTCTGAAAAAGTCAGAGTTATTTTTTGGAGAACCATCAAAAATGGGTGAAAATGAAAAAATGTATCCGAGAATAGTGCCCCATAAGGCGGGTAAAGTCCCCTGTCAACTCCCCTCACCTTCCTCCACACTCTGAAAAAGTCAGAGTTATTTTCTGGAGAACCATCAAAAATGGGTGAAAATGAAAAAATGTATCCGAGAATAGTGCCCCATAAGGCGGGTAAAGTCCCCTGTCAACTCCCCTCACCTTCCTCCACACTCTGAAAAAGTCAGAGTTATTTTTTGGAGAACCATCAAAAATGGGTGAAAATGAAAAAATGTATCCGAGAATAGTGCCCCATAAGGCGGGTAAAGTCCCCTGTCAACTCCCCTCACCTTCCTCCACACTCTGAAAAAGTCAGAGTTATTTTCTGGAGAACCATCAAAAATGGGTGAAAATGAAAAAATGTATCCGAGAATAGTGCCCCATAAGGCGGGTAAAGTCCCCTGTCAACTCCCCTCACCTTCCTCCACACTCTGAAAAAGTCAGAGTTATTTTTTGGAGAACCATCAAAAATGGGTGAAAATGAAAAAATGTATCCGAGAATAGTGCCCCATAAGGCGGGTAAAGTCCCCTGTCAACTCCCCTCACCTTCCTCCACACTCTGAAAAAGTCAGAGTTATTTTCTGGAGAACCATCAAAAATGGGTGGAAATGAAAAAATGTATCCGAGAATAGTGCCCCATAAGGCGGGTAAAGTCCCCTGTCAACTCCCCTCACCTTCCTCCACACTCTGAAAAAGTCAGAGTTATTTTTTGGAGAACCATCAAAAATGGGTGAAAATGAAAAAATGTATCCGAGAATAGTGCCCCATAAGGCGGGTAAAGTCCCCTGTCAACTCCCCTCACCTTCCTCCACACTCTGAAAAAGTCAGAGTTATTTTCTGGAGAACCATCAAAAATGGGTGAAAATGAAAAAATGTATCCGAGAATAGTGCCCCATAAGGCGGGTAAAGTCCCCTGTCAACTCCCCTCACCTTCCTCCACACTCTGAAAAAGTCAGAGTTATTTTTTGGAGAACCATCAAAAATGGGTGAAAATGAAAAAATGTATCCGAGAATAGTGCCCCATAAGGCGGGTAAAGTCCCCTGTCAACTCCCCTCACCTTCCTCCACACTCTGAAAAAGTCAGAGTTATTTTCTGGAGAACCATCAAAAATGGGTGGAAATGAAAAAATGTATCCGAGAATAGTGCCCCATAAGGCGGGTAAAGTCCCCTGTCAACTCCCCTCACCTTCCTCCACACTCTGAAAAAGTCAGAGTTATTTTTTGGAGAACCATCAAAAATGGGTGAAAATGAAAAAATGTATCCGAGAATAGTGCCCCATAAGGCGGGTAAAGTCCCCTGTCAACTCCCCTCACCTTCCTCCACACTCTGAAAAAGTCAGAGTTATTTTCTGGAGAACCATCAAAAATGGGTGAAAATGAAAAAATGTATCCGAGAATAGTGCCCCATAAGGCGGGTAAAGTCCCCTGTCAACTCCCCTCACCTTCCTCCACACTCTGAAAAAGTCAGAGTTATTTTTTGGAGAACCATCAAAAAGGGCTAAAAGTGTTGAAATGTATCCGAGAATAGTGCCCCATAAGGCGGATTGAGTCCCCTGTCAACTCCCCTTACCTTCCTCCACACTCTGAAAAAGTCAGAGTTATTTTTTGGAGAACCATCAAAAAGGGCTAAAAGTGTTGAATTGTATCCGAGAATAGTGCCCCATAAGGCGGATAAAGTCCCCTGTCAACTCCCCTCACCTTCCTCCAGAGCCCAGTTCAAAAACTTTAAGTTTGGTAAGAACCATGCTGGGGGGTCTCCAGGCAACAAAATGTATCCGAGCCAAAGTGCACATACAGCGGATGAATTCCTCCATGAAGTTACACAGCCGTTTTTTTTCTGAGTCCTCTCAAAAACCGGGTTTCCGATTTCGTGCAGAAGGTAGCTTGTAAAACATGAACGGTTTTTTACAACGGAGGAGGGGAAGTCTGGATTCCCCTCTCCGTTGTACCTTGCAACGGGGGAGGGGAAAAGTGTTCGGGGCTTCGTCCCGAAGCGCCGAACACTTTTCCCCTTCTCCAATTTTTCAGATCCCCTCTCCCATGTAATTTTAAAAGTTCATTTTTTGATTATTTTAACATATAATTGACCGTTTTCTTTCATTTTTTTTTCATTCCACGGGTGGGGGCCTATGGCAGGCTGCCTATGAGCTCCCAAATTTGGCCCGGATCATCCGGGATTTGTGGGATAAGCTCCATAAACTGACAAAGTCATCCAAACATGTCGCTTTTATAGCCCAAAGATATATCATGCAAATACATTAAAATAGTAAAAGGTACGATTGTGCTCGGCATTAACCGGAATTTGATTTATATAGCCCCCAAAAAATGATTAAAAATCGTTTTCGTGGGGAAAAGTGTTAAAACGCCTGATTAAAGCATTTGCGGGACACCAGCGAGCTCCAGACTAGTTTCATTGTGTCGGGGACCCTGGAGAACGATAAGACCCATCATTTAAATACAAAAAACACCATTAAAAGTCACTTTTAGGGGCAAAAAACAGCCTCTGTCCACTTCGTTAACAAACTGATGGGCAAATGGACAAAAGTGTGATTAAAGCATTTGCGGGACCCCAGCGAGCTCCAGACTAGTTGCATTGTCTTGGAGACCCTCCACAATGATAAGACCCATCATTTAAATACAAAAAACACCATTAAAAGTCACTTTTAGGGGCAAAAAACAGCCTCTGTCCACTTCGTTAACAAACTGATGGGGAAATGGACCAAATCGTGATTAAAGCATTTCCGGGACCCCAGCGAGCTCCAGACTATGTGCATTGTGTCGGGGACCCTGGAGAATGATAAAACCCATCATTTAAATGCCAAAAACACCATTAAAAGTCACTTTTAGGGGCAAAAAACAGCCTCTGTCCACTTCGTTAACAAACTGATGGGGAAATGGACCAAATCGTGATTAAAGCATTTTGCGGGACCCCAGTGAGCTCCAGACTATGTGCATTGTGTCGGGGACCCTGGAGAATGATAAAACCCATCATTTAAATGCCAAAAACACCATTAAAAGTCACTTTTAGGGGCAAAAAACAGCCTCTGTCCACTTCGTTAACAAACTGATGGGGAAATGGACAAAATCGTGATTAAAGCATTTTGCGGGACCCCAGCGAGCTCCAGACTAGTTTCATTGTGTCGGGGACCCTGGAGAATGATAAAACCCATCATTTAAATGCCAAAAACACCATTAAAAGTCACTTTTAGGGGCAAAAAACAGCCTCTGTCCACTTCGTTAACAAACTGATGGGAAATGGACAAAAGTGTGATTAAAGCATTTGCGTGACCCCAGCGAGCTCCAGACTAGTTTCATTGTGTCGGGGACCCTGGAGAATGATAAAACCCATCATTTAAATGCCAAAAACACCATTAAAAGTCACTTTTAGGGGCGAAAAACAGCCTCTGTCCACTTCGTTAACAAACTGATAGGCAAATGGACAGAAGGGGGAACACGGCCCAGCCGCTGCTCCGCTGCTCCAGACTATGTGCATTGTGTCGGGGAGCCAGGTCAAACCCCTCCATGCACACCGCCAGAACCAGAACCTCACGACCCTGGTGACCTTAAAGGTGTTTGTCTTTGTTTGTTTTTGTACTCCACATAGACAGGCAGGTGTTCAGCACCGCGGGCCCGCTGCTGCTGCTGCTGCTGCTGGAAGGTGGAACACTTTGAGTCTTTTTATTTTCTCTTTTCTCCCTGCTCCTGCACACACCTTTTGTTCCCCTCCTCTGCCTTACACATCCTCCCACGCTCGAGCACTCCTCACTCGGACTAAACCCCTCCATGCACACCGCCAGAACCAGAACCTCACGACCCTGGTGACCTTAAAGGTGTTTGTCTTTGTTTGTTTTTGTACTCCACATAGACAGGCAGGTGTTCAGCACCGCGGGCCCGCTGCTGCTGCTGCTGCTGCTGGAAGGTGGAACACTTTGAGTCTTTTTATTTTCTCTTTTCTCCCTGCTCCTGCACACACCTTTTGTTCCCCTCCTCTGCCTTACACATCCTCCCACGCTCGAGCACTCCTCACTCGGACTAAACCCCTCCATGCACACCGCCAGAACCAGAACCTCACGACCCTGGTGACCTTAAAGGTGTTGTCTTTGTTTGTTTTTGTATTCCACATAGACAGGCTGGGGTTCAGCACCACACACAGAGCCTACCCGCTACCTCCAGGGCGCATCACCACATTTTACAAGCCAGGAAAGGTGCATGGATCCTGGGTAAACATTGATTAAGTGTTTTTAAATGTGTGGAACAGTGTTTTGTCACTTTCAAAACTCTCCTGTCATTGACCGGAGAATTTGGGTCGATGTTGTATTCAATCTGGCCATTAATATTCCAGTGAGACGAAGTACGTACATTGACCGGAGTGATCCCATGTTAATGTTGTCCAAATACCGGAACATTCCCTAACCCACACTCATCCTGTATTTCACACAGCATGTCCAACATTGTAATCTTTCCCAAGCCCCCCTCCACCGTCACCGCCAGTGTCAGATCCGCCCGGTAACTAATGTCCTCATTCCCTTCTCCCACCCTTCCCCCCCTCTCTTTTACTTGGCTACTGCCCTGTTTCAAACTGTTTCTCTCTTTTTCTCCGTCCGTTTTCTTTCTTTGTCCAGGACCCTCCTCTTTCCTTCCGTCGTCTCCATACACGAACTTTTGTCCTTCTCCCGTGTTCTCCCGGCTTTCCTCCTCTTCTGTTCTTCTCTGCGCACTCTCCTGTGCATTTTCTGACCCTCCGCTTGTCTTTAGAGCCTCGCCGCTCTTCCCTGCGCGTTCCTTAATACCTCCGCTGCTATTCCTCGCGCCCTCTTCCGGGTTCTGTTCCGCTCCGCAATGTCCTCCTCCCAGTCTCTTTGAAGCCGTTGTTGTGCTTGTTCCGGATTGAGATGCACCCATCTCCTCTTCTCTCTCCATAATTCCCTTCTTTCCAGCCTTTCCTTTCATTAGTCCAGCTTTTTCCGCCTCTCTTTCCTCCCGGCTCCTCTCATCCAGCTTCCTCTCCAGCAGCAGCTTCGCTTTCTCCTCTTCATTCCTTATATTTCCCATCATGCAGGCCGCCTCTCTTACATCCTTTCCTTGTGTAGAGCCCTCAGTATCCGTCTGCATTGTCGGTTTTCCTCCCGTTTCTCCAGCATGTTCCGCTGCATTCAGCTCGGCTTCTTCCGCTTTCTTCGCCGCCCCCCGCATTCCAGACATTCCAGACATTCCAGGATTCACGTCCTTATTCTCCGTTCTTTTCTCAATTTTCTCCACAACGCACCTTCAATGTTTGTCCCCCCAGACAGCTGAGCTGTTTGGGGGGGGTTTTGCCGGAAAAGATCGCGATTAAAACGCTTGTTTTAATCACTTTGTCCCGTTTCCTCAGCAAACAATTGACCTGCTTCCTCCAGCACTCTCGCTGCGTTCGCGCTGTTGCTCCTCGTATTTTCTCCTCTGATGTTCACAAAATACAGTTTGAAAGTATCCCCCCCGACAGCAGAGCTGTTTGGGGGGCTGTTTGTCCAAAAATAAAGTGCAAAAACCGTCTTATTTGCTCCACTTTGTCCAAATTCGTCCCAAACTTTTGCGTCCACACATACACTGCTCACTCTCAATGCGCTCCTAGCGGGCGTGATCAGAGCGTTAACGCAGTGAGCCACTGGACCTGAGTACTCAAACATGCCTACTTGTGCAGCTTAGACACTCTGAATTCACTAAATGTACAACTTTTTCTCCATCAAAATGAACAAATGAGACATGAAATAACATCTACACATCAAGACGAAGCGAATGGAAGCGGTCCCAGCCTCGTAGCTGTGAACAGTTGTGATCGCAGGAAAATGCTGTTCCAAAGATTTCTCAGTATATCTCCGGGACATTTCCCTGGCTTTACCACCGTCACAATGGACAAACGAGACATGAAATAACATCAACAGATCAAGACGAAGCGAATGGAAGTACCCCCGGAGTCATAGCATGTGTAAATCGTCAGCCTCGGTTACCTCATTGGTTAGCCTGGGTTAGCTCATTCCTCGGTTAGCTCATTGGTTAGCCTGGGTTAGCTTCAGTTAGCTCATTGGTTAGCCTCGGTTAGCTCATTGGTTAGCATCAGTTAGCTCATTGGTTAGCCTCAGTTAGCTCATTGGTTAGCCTCGGTTAGCTCATTGGTTAGATTCAGTTTGCTCATTGGTTAGCCTGGGCTAGCTCATTGGTTAGCCTGGGTTATCTCATTGGTTAGCCTGGGTTAGCTCATTGGTTAGCTTCAGTTAGCTCATTGGTTAGCCTCGGTTAGCTCATTGGTTAACCTGGGTTAGCTCATTGGTTAGCATCAGTTAGCTCATTGGTTAGCCTCAGTTAGCTCATTGGTTAGCCTCGGTTAGCTCATTGGTTAGCCTGGGTTAGCTCATTCCTCGGTTAGCTCATTGGTTAGCCTTGGTTAGCTCATTGGTTAGCTTCAGTTAGCTCATTGTTTAGCCTGGGCTAGCTCATTGGTTAGCCTGAGTTAGCTCATTGGTTAGCCTAGGTTAGCTCATTGGTTGGCTTCAGTTAGCTCATTGGTTAGCCTCGGTTAGCTCATTGGTTAGCATCAGTTTGCTCATTGTTTAGCATCAATTAGCTCATTGGTTAGCCTCAGTTAGCTCATTGGTTAGCCTCGGTTAGCTCATTGGTTAGCCTGGGTTAGCTCATTCCTCGGTTAGCTCATTGGTTAGCCTGGGTTAGCTCATTGGTTAGCATCAGTTAGCTCATTGGTTAGCCTCAGTTAGCTCATTGGTTAGCATCAGTTAGCTCATTGGTTAGCTTCAGTTAGCTCATTGGTTAGCTTCAGTTAGCTCATTGGTCAGAGAGAACGCACTCCCCTGAAAACTCCCCTTGAATTCCTCCAGACTCAGAAAATGTAAAAGTTCACTTTTTGGAGATCCATAGAAAAAGGGTGAAAATGAAAAAAAGTATGCCACAGCATGGATTCGAACACGCGACCAACCGCATCCAGGGGGGAACGTTAACGCAGTGAGCCACTGGACTTGAGTACTCAAACATACCTACTTGTGCAGCTTAGACACTCTGAATTCACTAAATGTACAACTTTTTCTCCATCAAAATGAACAAATGAGACATGTAATAACATCTACAGATCAAGACGAAGCGAATGGAGGTGGTCCCATTCTCGTAGCTGTGAACAGCTGTGATCGCAAGAAAATGCTGTTACAAAGATTTCTCAGTATATCTCCGGGACATTTCCCTGGCTTTACCACCTTCACAATGGACAAACGAGACATGAAATAACATCAACAGATCAAGACGAAGCGAATGGAAGTACCCCCGGAGTCATAGCATGTGTAAATAGTTAGCCTCGGTTAGCTCATTGGTTAGCCTGGGTTAGCTCATTCCTCGGTTAGCTCATTGGTTAGCCTCGGTTAGCTCATTGGTTAACTTCAGTTAGCTCATTGGTTAGCCTGGGCTAGCTCATTTGTTAGCCTGGGTTAGCTCATTGGTTAGCATTAGTTAGCTCATTGGTTAGCTTCAGTTAGCTCATTGGTTAGCTTCAGTTAGCTCATTGGTCAGAGAGAACGCACTCCCCTGAAAACTCCCCTTGAATTCCTCCAGACTCAGAAAATGTAAAAGTTCACTTTTTGGAGATCCATAGAAAAAGGGTGAAAATGAAAAAAAGTATGCCACAGCATTGATTCGAACACGCGACCAACCGCATCCAGGGGCGAGCGTTAACGCAGTGAGCCACTGGACCTGACTACTCAAACATACCTACTTGTGCAGCTTAGACACTCTGAATTCACTAAATGTAAAACTTTTTCTCCATCGAAATGAACAAATGAGACATGAATTAACATCTTCAGATCAAGACGAAGCGAATGGAGGCGGTCCCAGCCTCGTAGCTGTGAACAGCTGTGATCTCAGGAAAATGCTGTTACAAAGATTTCTCAGTATATCTCCGGGACATTTCCCTGGGTTTACCACCGTCACAATGGACAAACGAGACATGAAATAACATCAACAGATCAAGACGAAGCGAATGGAAGTACCCCCGGAGTCATAGCATGTGTAAATCGAGACGAAAGATCTCTCTCTCCCCCGCCTGCTTGCGAGGGGGAGGGGCAGTTTACACACACACGCAGCTGCTGCATGCAGCAACGCACACACAGGGAGGAGATGGCAGAGAGAATGCACTCCCCTGAAAACTCCCCTAGAATTCCTCCAGACTCAGAAAACGTAAAAGTTCACTTTTTGGAGATCTATAGAAAAAGGGTGAAAATGAATTTATTTTTGCCACAGCATGGATTCGAACACGCGACCAACCGCATCCAGGGGCGAGCGTTAACGCAGTGAGCCACTGGACCTGAGTACTCAAACATGCCTACTTGTGCAGCTTAGACACTGTGAATTCACTAAATGTACAACTTTTTCTCCATCAAAATGAACAAATGAGACATGAAATAACATCTACAGATCAAGACAAAGCGAATGGAAGCGGTCCCAGCCTCGTAGCTGTGAACAGCTGTGATCGCAGGAAAATGCTGTTACAAAGATTTCTCAGTAGCCTATATCTCCGGGACATTTCCCTGGCTTTACCACCGTCACAATGGACAAACGAGACATGAAATAACATCAACATATCAAGACGAAGCGAATGGAAGTACCCCCGGAGTCATAGCATGTGTAAATCGTTAGCCTCGGTTAGCTCATTGGTTAGCCTCGGTTATCTCATTGGTTAGCATCAGTTAGCTCATTGGTTAGCCTCAGTTAGCTCATTGGTTAGCCTCGGTTAGCTCATTGGTTAGATTCAGTTAGCTCATTGGTTAGCCGGGGTTAGCTCATTGGTTAGCCTGGGTTAGCTCATTGGTTAGCCTGGGTAAGCTCATTGGTTAGCTTCAGTTAGCTCATTGGTTAGCCTGGGTTAGCCTAGGTTAGCTTCAGTTAGCTCATTGGTTAGCATCAGTTAGCTCATTGTTTAGCCTCAGTTAGCTCATTGGTTAGCCTGGGTTAGCTCATTGGTTAGCCTGGGTTAGCTCATTGGTTAGCTTTGGTTGGCTCATTGGTTAGCCTTGGTTAGCTCATTGGTTAGCTTCAGTTAGCTCATTGGTTAGCTTCGGTTAGCTCATTGGTTAGCCTCGGTTAGCTCATTGGTTAGCCTGGGTTAGCTCATTCCTCGGTTAGTCTGGGTTAGCTCATTGGTTAGCTTCAGTTAGCTCATTGGTTAGCCTCGGTTAGCTCATTGGTTAGCATCAGTTAGCTCATTGGTTAGCCTCAGTTAGCTCATTGTTAGCTTCAGTTAGCTCATTGGTTAGCCTGGGTTAGCTTGGGTTAGCTTCAGTTAGCTCATTGGTTAGCATCAGTTAGCTCATTGTTTAGCCTCAGTTAGCTCATTGGTTAGCCTGGGTTAGCTCATTGGTTAGCCTGGGTTAGCTCATTGGTTAGCTTTGGTTGGCTCATTGGTTAGCCTTGGTTAGCTCATTGGTTAGCATCAGTTAGCTCTCTGGTTAGCATCAGTTAGCTCATTGGTTAGCCTCGGTTAGCTCATTGGTTAGCTTCAGTTAGCTCATTGGTTAGCTTCAGTTAGCTCATTGGTTAGCCTCGGTTAGCTCATTGGTTAGCCTGGGTTAGCTCATTCCTCGGTTAGCTCATTGGTTAGCCTGGGTTAGCTCATTGGTTAGATTCAGTTAGCTCATTGGTTAGCCTGGGTTAGCTCATTGGTTAGCCTCGGTTAGCTCATTGGTTAGCCTGGGTTAGCTCATTGGTTAGCCTGGATTATCTCATTGGTTAGCATCAGTTAGCTCATTGGTTAGCCTCAGTTAGCTCATTGGTTAGCATCAGTTAGCTCATTGGTTAGCCTTGGTTAGCTCATTGGTTAGCTTCAGTTAGCTCATTGGTTAGCTTCAGTTAGCTCATCGGTTAGCCTCGGTTAGCTCATTGGTTAGCCTGGGTTAGCTCATTCCTCGGTTAGCCTGGGTTAGCTCATTGGTTAGCTTCAGTTAGCTCATTGGTTAGCCTTGGTTAGCTCATTGGTTAGCATCAGTTAGCTCATTGGTTAGCCTCAGTTAGCTCATTGTTAGCTTCAGTTAGCTCATTGGTTAGCCTGGGTTAGCCTGGGTTAGCTTCAGTTAGCTCATTGGTTAGCATCAGTTAGCTCATTGTTTAGCCTCAGTTAGCTCATTGGTTAGCCTGGGTGAGCTCATTGGTTAGCCTGGGTTAGCTCATTGGTTAGCTTTGGTTGGCTCATTGGTTAGCCTTGGTTAGTTCATATTGTATCAACGCAAGGAACAAAACTTGAAGTTGTTGCCTGTTACAAATACCTTGGTATCTTGCTTGATGACTGTCTCTCTTTTAAACTTCATGTCAATAACCTGCTTAAAAAACTGAGGGTTAGGCTAGGTTTCTTTTTCAGGAATAAGTCCTGTTTCTCGCTTGAGGCCAGGAAAAGGCTAGTCACTGTGACCTTTTTACCTGTGCTGGACTATGGTGATCTGCTGTATATGAATGCACCTGCCAACTACCTAAGCAAACTAGATGCTGCGTATCATAGTGCTCTGAGATTTGTCACTAACTGTAAAGCACTTACTCATCACTGTACATTGTATACCAAGGCAGGTTTACCATCACTCACTGTACGGAGGCTCAGTCACTGGTACACTTTTATCTATAAAGCTATGTTGGGCAAACTCCCGTATTATATCTGTTCATTGATAAAGCAGAAAGTTGCAAGCAGCTATTGTCTGCGATCACAGGATATAGTCTTGTTAGATGTGCCAAGAGTAAGGACTGTCTTAGGTAAGACAGCTTTTATGTGCGCAGCTCCACTTGCTTGGAACAGTCTACAGGCAAAATTGAAATTGAGCATTTTTATTTCTTTGAATGTATTTAAGGCATGTCTAAATGAAATGCTTTCTGACACTCTGGGTATTTGTAAATGTTGAATATGTAAATATGATATCCTCTGTTGTTTGTATGTTGTTTTTATGTTTCATGTGGAACTAAATGATGCAGGTCTCCCTTGTAAATGAGATCGATGATCTCAAGGGACTAATCTGTCTAAATAAAGGTTTGAAATGAAATGAAATGAAATTGGTTAGCATCAGTTAGCTCTCTGGTTAGCATCAGTTAGCTCTTTGGTTAGCCTCAGTTAGCTCATTGGTTAGCCTGGGTTAGCTCATTCCTCAGTTAGCTCATTGGTTAGCTTCAGTTAGCTCATTGGTTAGCCTGGGTTAGCTCATTGGTTAGCCTCAGTTAGCTCATTGGTTAGCCTGGGTTAGCTCATTGGTTAGCATCAGTTAGCTCATTGTTTAGCCTCAGTTAACTCATTGGTTAGCCTGGGTTAGCTTATTGGTTATTTTGGGTTAGCTAATTGGTTAGCTTTGGTTGGTTCATTGGTTAGCCTTGGTTAGCTCATTGGTTAGCCTCGGTTAGCTCATTGGTTAGCATCAGTTAGCTCAATGGTTAGCCTCAGTTAGCTCATTGGTTAGCCTCGGTTAGCTCATTGGTTAGATTCAGTTAGCTCATTGGTTAACCTCGGTTAGCTCATTGGTTAGCCTGGGTTAGCTCATTACTCGGTTAGCTCATTGGTTAGCCTCGGTTAGCTCATTGGTTAGCTTCAGTTAGTTCATTGATTAGCCTGGGCTAGCTCATTGGTTAGCTTCAGTTAGTTCATTGATTAGCCTGGGTTAGCTCATTGGTTAGCTTCAGTTAGCTCATTGGTTAGCCTTGGTTAGCTCATTGGTTAGCATCAGTTAGCTCATTGGTTAGCCTCAGTTAGCTCATTGGTTAGCCTCGGTTAGCTCATTGGTTAGATTCAGTTAGCTCATTGGTTAGCCTGGGCTAGCTCATTGGTTAGCCTGGGTTAGCTCATTGGTTAGCCTGGGTAAGCTCATTGGTTAGCTTCAGTTAGCTCATTGGTTAGCCTCGGTTAGCTCATTGGTTAGCCTGGGTTAGCTCATTGGTTAGCATCAGTTAGCTCATTGGTTAGCCTCAGTTAGCTCATTGGTTAGCCTCGGTTAGCTCATTGGTTAGCCTGGGTTAGCTCATTGGTTAGCCTGGGTTAGCTCATTGGTTAGCTTCAGTTAGCTCATTGGTTAGCCTCAGTTAGCTCATTAGTTAGCATCAGTTAGCTCATTGATTAGCCTCAGTTAGCTCATTGGTTAGCCTCGGTTAGCTCATTGGTTAGATTCAGTTAGCTTATTGGTTAGCCTGGGCTAGCTCATTGGTTAGCCTGGGTTAGCTCATTGGTTAGACTGGGTTAGCTCATTGGTTAGCATCAGTTAGCTCATTGGTTAGCCTTAGTTAGCTCCTTGGTTAGCCTCGGTTAGCTCATTGGTTAGCCTGGGTTAGCTCATTACTCGGTTAGCTCATTGGTTAGCCTCGGTTAGCTCATTGGTTAGCTTCAGTTAGTTCATTGATTAGCCTGGGCTAGCTCATTGGTTAGCTTCAGTTAGTTAATTGATTAGCCTGGGTTAGCTCATTGGTTAGCTTCAGTTAGCTCATTGGTTAGCCTCGGTTAGCTCATTGGTTAGCATCAGTTAGCTCATTGTTTAGCTTCAGTTAGCTCATTGGTTAGTTTCAGTTAGCTCATTGGTTAGCTTCGGTTAGCTCATTGGTTAGACTGGGTTAGCTCATTGGTTAGCATCAGTTAGCTCATTGGTTAGCCTCAGTTAGCTCATTGGTTAGCATCAGTTAGCTCATTGGTTAGCCTCGGTTAGCTCATTGGTTAGCTTCAGTTAGCTCATTGGTTAGCTTCAGTTAGCTCATTGGTTAGCCTCGGTTAGCTCATTGGTTAGCCTGAGTTAGCTCATTCCTCGGTTAGCTCATTGGTTAGCCTGGGTTAGCTCATTGGTTAGCATCAGTTAGCTCATTGGTTAGCCTCAGTTAGCTCATTGTTAGCTTCAGTTAGCTCATTGGTTAGCCTGGGTTAGCCTGGGTTAGCTTCAGTTAGCTCATTGGTTAGCATCAGTTAGCTCATTGTTTAGCCTCAGTTAGCTCATTGGTTAGCCTGGGTGAGCTCATTGGTTAGCCTGGGTTAGCTCATTGGTTAGCTTTGGTTGGCTCATTGGTTAGCCTTGGTTAGCTCATTGGTTAGCATCAGTTAGCTCTCTGGTTAGCATCAGTTAGCTCTTTGGTTAGCTTCAGTTAGCTCATTGGTTAGCCTGGGTTAGCTCATTCCTCAGTTAGCTCATTGGTTAGCTTCAGTTAGCTCATTGGTTAGCCTGTGTTAGCTCATTGGTTAGCCTCAGTTAGCTCATTGGTTAGCCTGGGTTAGCTCATTGGTTAGCTTCAGTTAGCTCATTGGTTAGCCTCGATTAGCTCAATGGTTAGCCTGCGTTAGCTCATTGGTTAGCTTCAGTTAGCTCATTGGTTAGCATGGGTTAGCTCATTGGTTAGCGTGGGTTAGCTCATTGGTTAGCTTCAGTTAGCTCATTGGTTAGCCTCGGTTAGCTCATTGGTTAGCCTGGGTTAGCTCATTGGTTAGCTTCAGTTAGCTCATTGGTTAGCCTCGGTTAGCTCATTGGTTAGCCTGGGTTAGCTCATTCCTCGGTTAGCTCATTGTTTAGCCCGGGTTTGCTTCAGTTAGCTCATTGGTTAGCCTCGGTTAGCTCATTGGTTAGCATCAGTTAGCTCATTGGTTAGCCTCAGTTAGCTCATTGGTTAGCCTCGGTTAGCTCATTGGTTAGCTTCAGTTAGCTCATTGGTTAGCTTGGGCTAGCTCATTGGTTAGCCTGGGTTAGCTCATTGGTTAGCATCAGTTAGCTCATTGGTTAGCTTCAGTTAGCTCATTGGTTAGCTTCAGTTAGCTCATTGGTTAGAGAGAACGCACTCCCCTGAAAACTCCCCTTGAATTCCTCCAGACTCAGAAAATGTAAAAGTTCACCTTTTGGAGATCCATAGAAAAAGGGTGAAAATGTTTGTTTTTTTGCCACAGCATGGATTCAAATACGCGACCAACCGCATCCAGGGGCGAGCTTTAACGCAGTGAGCCACTGGACCTGACTACTCAAACATACCTACTTGTGCATCTTAGACACTCTGAATTCACTAAATGTAAAACTTTTTCTCAATCGAAATGAACAAATGAGACATGAAATAACATCTACAGATCAAGACGAAGCAAATGGAGGCGGTCCCAGCCTCGTAGCTGTGAACAGCTGTGATCGCAGGAAAATGCTGTTACAAAGATTTCTCAGTATATCTCCGGGACATTTCCCTGGGTTTACCACCGTCACAATGGACAAACGAGACATGAAATAACATCAACAGATCAAGACGAAGCGAATGGAAGTACCCCCGGAGTCATAGCATGTGTAAATCGAGACGAAAGATCTGTCTCTCCCCCGCCTGCTTGCGAGGGGGAGGGGCAGTTTACACACACACGCAGCTGCTGCATGCAGCAACGCACACACAGGGAGGAGATGGCAGAGAAAATGCACTCCCCTGAAAACTCCCCTTGAATTCCTCCAGACTCAGAAAATGTAAAAGTTCACTTTTTGGAGATCCATAGAAAAAGGGTGAAAATGAATTTCTTTTTGCCACAGCATGGATTCGAACACACGACCAACCGCATTCAGGGGCGAGCGTTAACAAAGTGAGCCACTGGACCTGAGTACTCAAACATGCCTACTTGTGCAGCTTAGACACTGTGAATTCACTAAATGTACAACTTTTTCTCCATCAAAATGAACAAATGAGACATGAAATAACATCTACAGATCAAGACGAAGCGAATGGAAGCGGTCCCAGCCTCGTAGCTGTGAACAGCTGTGATCGCAGGAAAATGCTGTTACAAAGATTTCTCAGTATATCTCCGGGACATTTCCCTGGCTTTACCACCGTCACAATGGACAAACGAGACATGAAATAACATCAACAGATCAAGACGAAGCGTATGGAAGTACCCCCGGAGTCATAGCATGTGTAAATCGTTAGCCTCAATTAGCTCATTGGTTAGCCTCAGTTAGCTCATTGGTTAGCCTGGGTTAGCTCATTGGTTAGCTTCAGTTAGCTCATTGGTTAGCCTCGGTTAGCTCATTGGTTAGCATCAGTTAGCTCATTGGTTAGCCTCAGTTAGCTCATTGGTTAGCCTCGGTTAGCTCATTGGTTAGATTCAGTTAGTTCATTGGTTAGCCTGGGCTAGTTCATTGGTTAGCCTGGGTTAGCTCATTGGTTAGCCTGGGTTAGCTCATTGGTTAGCTTCAGTTCGCTCATTGGTTAGCCTCGGTTAGCTCATTGGTTAGCCTGCGTTAGCTCATTGGTCAGCTTCAGTTAGCTCATTGGTTAGCCTGGGTTAGCTCATTGGTTAGCCTGGGTTAGCGCATTGGTTAGCCTGGGTAAGCTCATTGGTTAGCTTCAGTTAGCTCATTGATTAGCCTCGGTTAGCTCATTGGTTAGCCTGGGTTATCTCATTGGTTAGTTTCAGTTAGCTCATTGGTAAGCCTCGGTTAGCTCATTGGTTAGCCTGGGTTAGCTCATTCCTCGGTTAGCTAATTGTTTAGCCCGGGTTAGCTTCAGTTAGCTCATTGGTTAGCCTCGGTTAGCTCATTGGTTAGCATCAGTTAGCTCATTGGTTAGCATCAGTTAGCTCATTGGTTAGCCTCGGTTAGCTCATTGGTTAGCTTCAGTTAGCTCATTGGTTAGCCTGGGCTAGCTCATTGGTTAGCCTGGGTTAGCTCATTGGTTAGCTTCAGTTAGCTCATTGGTTAGCTTCAGTTAGCTCATTGGTTAGAGAGAACGCACTCCCCTGAAAACTCCCCTTGAATTCCTCCAGACTCAGAAAATGTAAAAGTTCACTTTTTTGAGATCCATAGAAAAAGGGTGAAAATGAAAAAAAGTATGCCACAGCATGGATTCGAACACGCGACCAACGGCATCCAGGGGCGAGCGTTTTTTTTTTTTTTTTTTATCAAAATGTTTTCACACAGATTAAACAAACACTCACATTGCATAACAAATCCCCCAAAAAGAAGAGGACCCCAATGCATTTAATACAAAGTATACATCACAGTCCTATCTTGTCTTTCACTTCCCCGACATCCCTAATCCAACATTCTTTTGCATTTATTCCCCTTTCACAGGTCATCATTCCTTATTTTTCAAAATTATACTTAAGCTTTCCATCATTCACTTCTATCAGTGTACAACCATCAACATGTTCTTTCATGAACATCTCATTATCTTTGTACACATATAACATTCCAACAACCCTCATTATATTCCTCTTCATAATTCCCCACACTCCATCCACTCTCCCCTCATAGTGTGCTACATTCCTTCTTATTTTCACCGCATATCTTGCCTGGCTTAAACATAGATTTAACATATCAACATTGCACCCATCCCTTCTCCCACTCAACCCAAACAACCACAATTCTTTCCACTCTAGACATTTTAACACCCCTTCATCCCAGCACCTGCATATCAATTCTTTTATTTTCCCAAAGAACCCCCTTAATTCCCCACACTCAAAAAACTCATGCATACAATTCTCCACTCCCACCTTACACACATCACATTCTCTCTTAACCTCTTTGTCAAACATACTTATTATTAAATTGTTGAACACCCTGTTGTGCCTTAAACAGAAATCAAAGTGCTCACCCTCCACACTATTCCCTTTCACTCTCAGATTCACCCACATCTTTTTCACATCCATTCCCCCCATCACCTTTTCCCATACCTTTTCTGATGCTGGTCTCCTTGCATCCCCCTTCCCAAGGGTTTTGTATATCCTTTTCGTGCTAAGGTCTCCCAGCTTCACCCCTTCACCCACATATAGCGCTACCTCACTTTCGCCCCCTCCCACCTTCTTGCTCTCCACCATCCTCCTCCATTCCACCGGCATCCCCTCTTTGATGCTCTCCATCATGCCTTCTGCTGTCCTTCCCCTCATTAACAGATTATTTTCCCTTGTCCCATCAACAATAACTTGAGCCCTCATGAACCCCGGAACATACTCATAGACTAGGTCTCTTATTACCCTAAATCCAGCCCTCCACATTGGTAAATTAAATAATACTTCGCCCTCTTTCATTATCCTATAGTTTTGGAATATGGGTTGTTTCCATACCTGCTGCGCATTCTCACATTCATACTTCACATTCCCCAAGAACTCTCCCCACGCATTCATCACCTCCCTTTGAAAATCATTCATTCCATTCATCCACCCTTTCTTAAAGCGCATAAATATCCCACTGTCCCCACACCCCCCTCCTTTATTTATACTGTCTCTCAAAAATTCTTTCCACACATGCTTATTTCCCTTATTTAGATATTTTATCATCGTTTTGACCCTCATTGCTTTCATCTTCCTTTCCACATTTATTAGTTTTAGCCCCCCATCTTTATAGTCATTCTCTAGAACCTCCCTAGCTATCCTCACTCCCTTCCCCTCCCACATGAACTCACTCACTATTTTATTTACCTCTTTTATTACTCTGTCTGGCACCTCCATTACACTCATTACATAAACTAGCTTGCTCATGATGAGACCATTTACTACTATAACTTTCCCCCTCAGTTTTAATCTCCTCAGTTTCCAGAAGCTTAGGGTCTTTTTTAAACTACCCACCACTCCCTCATATTGCACATCCCTCCCCTCTCTGTCCTTCAAACCCACATTAATACCCAGTACCCTAATATATTCCTTATTCTCTTTTAAACCTAACTCCTCTCTCCATACATCACCATTTCCCAGCACCATGTACTCTGACTTTTCCATATTAATTTTCGCCCCTGAAGCTCTTCCATATATCTCCACACTCTCTAAGACCCCTCTTACACTTTCCATGTCTCTTACGGTGATTGTATTATCATCCGCATATTGGAATACTACACTTCTCCCTCCCCCCGGCACCATCACCCCCTTTACCCTCTCATTCTGTTGTAGCAAAGCCGCAAGGGGCTCCGCTGATAATGCATAGAGCATCGCCGATAGAGGGCATCCCTGCCGGACGGATCTCCCTAACTTAAATACATTTGTGATGATCCCATTAACCTTAACGCAACTCATGGCTTTCCTATATATTCTCCTTATCCACCCAACAAACCCCCTCCCAAACCCTGCTTTTACCAAAACCCTGAATAAATAAACGTGATTAACCCTATCGAACGCCTTGTTCAGATCTAAGCTTACCAACACCCCTCCTTCTCCACCCTTCATATGATTTACCGTGTCCCTAATACTACAAACTGTGTCACATATATCCCTTCCAGGAATACTATATGCCTGGGTGCTCCCCACCACCGCACCAATAACCCTCTTCATTCTATTGGATAACACCCGTGCCATAATCTTATAATCCCCATTCAACATACTTAACGGCCTATAGTTCCCTAATTTATCCCTACTACCCTTTTTGTACAATATGCTAATCACCCCTGTTGACAATCCGTCCGGCAGTTCATCCTTCTCTTCGAAGCTCTTAAACAACTCCTTCAACATTGGGACTAGCACAGCCTTAAATTCCATGTAGAACTCTGCAGTTAGGCCATCTAGTCCCGGGCTTTTATTTTTGCCCATGCCATCTATTGCTGCCTCTATTTCCTCTTTTCCCATCTCCCCTTCGCACAACTCTCTTCCTTCTTCTGTCAACACCGCCCTCATGCTCCCCAGAGTCTTTTCCAGGCTCTCTTTTTCATTAACTTCCTCCTGGAAGAGCTCTCTATAAAACTCTTCCACCCTCTTAACTATCCCTACTAAGTCTTTAATAATCTCACCCCCCTTACCCTCTATCTGCCTAATCTGATTGTTCCCCTGCTTCCTATTCTCCATCCCTAAGAAAAAACCTGTACATTTTTCCCCTTCAACTAAATATCTTGCCCTACTCCTGACGATTGCCCCCATACACCTCTCTCTTTCCACTATCCCTAACTCATCCCTAAGACCATTGTAGACCCCTAAATCTCTCCCTACCTCTCCCTCTATCTTCTCTGCTTCTTTATTTAGTTCCTCTTTTAACCTCTCCTCTCTCTCTCTCCCTCTTTTATTTCTTCCACAACTGAACTTTATGCTCATTTTTTTTATTTCTCTTTTTAGGCCCTCCCACCATTCTCCTTCATCCTCACCATCCATTTTCTCTTGCTTCCTTAACCATTCATTCATCATCTTTTTGTATTTCTCATCCTTAAGCAGAGCAGCGTTTAGGCACCACACCCCTCCCCCTCTTCCCTTACATCCATCATCCAGCTTAAAGCCAAGGATAACATGATCACTCAAGCTAGTCGTTGTATGTTTAAAAGTCCCCACCTTCCCACCTATCCTTCCCTTGCACAGCACCAAGTCTATCCTACTCTGCTTCAACACACCCCCCACCACCTGTTTTCTAGTATATACCCTCTCATCCAAATTCCTTTCTCTCCACACATCTCTTAAGCCGTTCTCCCTCATCAGTTTCTCCAATGCACCTCGTGAGGAGTCATTTCTATAACTCATCCCACCCGCCACATCAATCCTTCCACACCTCACATTGAAATCACCCACCACCACACAATTTCCCCCACACTTCCCATCCAGACCCTCAAAAAAACTCTTTCTTTCTTTCTCCACATTAGGCGCATGAATTTTCATCAGTCTATACATTTCCCCCATATAACCAAACTCTGCAATAATCATCCTTCCTTTTCCATCATCCTCCACCTTTTTCACACTTTCCACTTTTCCCATTCTAAACAATATTGCCACCCCTCTTGCATTCAAACCACCATTATTGAAAAATACCCTCCCCATCCATCCCATTATCACATCACCCACACTTTCATTGTCCCAGTGTGTCTCCTGTAGGCATATGACATCAGCTGTACATAGCAGTAAAGCCCTGTCCCTTCTGTCCTTTGTTTTTAGCCCCCGGCCATTAAATGTACATATCGTCACCATTGCATGTAAAGTTTGAAAAAAAATTTCTGTTCCCACTTGTCCTTCTTTTCCAGGCCACAGCCGTTGAAAGAAACAATCTTCACCATTGTTATTTAAAGGGGATTAGCGTTGGAGTATTCCAAAAGTTCTCCTTCAGCTCACCTTTCGCTGTCCAGTTCATCTCCACCGACTCCTTTCACATTCTTCTCCACTTGTGAACGTGTTTTCACTTTCCCTCTCACGGTTATTCCTGATGGTTTTGAGTCACCTCCTCCGACCCTCGATCCCTCTCTCCCAGGCGTCATCGGACTCCTACTCCGTCCCCTGGTCCTCGGAACCTCGACCCGCTCCTCGATCTCCTGCTCTCCCACCGTCACCTCTATGATTTCGTCATCGTCCTTCAAGAGCAACGTAATTTCATCTTCCACTCTCTGCTCCCCCACCTTCTCCGCTTCTTCTCTCTCCTCCACCACCATCACCGATTCTCCTCTCTCCTCCACCGCCGTCACCTCCTCCTTCTTCTCCACACCTTCGCCGTTCGGACTTTTCTTTCTCTCCGTCTTTGTTTTCTTCTTTTTCACCTTCCCTTTCCCCACTGTCTGTGTCCCCTCATTTCCCTCCTCCGCTACCCCCTCATGTTGTCTTTTCTTCCCTCCTTCCTTCTGTTCCCCCCCTATTTCTTTCTGCCCCACCGCCACCACCACTACCTTCTCTCCCTCTATCACTTCCTCAGCCTCCTCATCCTCCCCCCCCCCCCTCTTCTTTATCCACCTCTTCCACCTCCTGCTCCGCTTCCTCCTCCACATTGTACCTCTCCCTCTCCCCCTCCTTTTCAGGCCTGGCCTGTTCTCTCCTTCTCACCCTCTCTTCCCCAGCACAATCCCTCGCAAAATGCCCAACACCCCCACACCTGTAACATTTTATCTCCGGACACTCCCTAAAAATGTGCCCCGCCCTTAGACAGTTTCTGCACACCGCCACCTGTCTGTCATGTATGACCCTTACGTATTCTGCCCCCCCCTCCACTCTAAATTGTGTCGAGTACGGCAGTGATGTTACCTTCTCATTAAGAGAAACTTTGAGGAAGCGTGTCCCGTCCGCTATCCTCATCCCCTCCCTGGTGTTCTTTACATAACGTCTTTTGATGGGCGAAACCGCCTTAACCCCCCACTCAAACAGCCTCCTCAGGATCTGGTCATCCTCGATATATATCGGCATGTACATAAAGGACACCATCACCTCCATCGCAGTTAACTCCTCTGCCTTTATAACCACCCCCTTCACCCTCAGCCCCTCCAGCAATCTCTTCTTTCCCTCCACATATCTCATTGTCACCTCATACCTTTCCCCCTTCAGCCTGCATCCCAGCACCTCCCCACACTCATCCTGTATTTCACACAGCATGTCCAACATTGTAATCTTTCCCAAGCCCCCCTCCACCGTCACCGCCAGTGTCAGATCCGCCCGGTAACTAATGTCCTCATTCCCTTCTCCCACCCTTCCCCCCCTCTCTTTTACTTGGCTACTGCCCTGTTTCAAACTGTTTCTCTCTTTTTCTCCGTCCGTTTTCTTTCTTTGTCCAGGACCCTCCTCTTTCCTTCCGTCGTCTCCATTCACAAACTTTTGTCCTTCTCCCGTGTTCTCCCGGCTTTCCTCCTCTTCTGTTCTTCTCTGCGCACTCTCCTGTGCATTTTCTGACCCTCCGCTTGTCTTTAGAGCCTCGCCGCTCTTCCCTGCGCGTTCCTTAATGCCTCCGCTGCTATTCCTCGCGCCCTCTTCCGGGTTCTGTTCCGCTCCGCAATGTCCTCCTCCCAGTCTCTTTGAAGCTGTTGTTGTGCTTGTTCCGGATTGAAATGCACCCATCTCCTCTTCTCTCTCAATAATTCCCTTCTTTCCAGCCTTTCCTTTCATTAGTCCGGCTTTTTCCGCCTCTCTTTCCTCCCGGCTCCTCTCATCCAGCTTCCTCTCCAGCAGCAGCTTCGCTTTCTCCTCTTCATTCCTTATATTTCCCATCATGCAGGCCGCCTCTCTTACATCCTTTCCTTGTGTAGAGCCCTCAGTATCCGTCTGCATTGTCGGTTTTCCTCCCGTTTCTCCAGCATGCTCCGCTGCATTCAGCTCGGCTTCTCCCGCTTTCTTCGCCGCCCCCCGCATTCCAGACATTCCAGACATTCCAGGATTCACGTCCTTATTCTCCGTTCTTTTCTCCATTTTCTCCACAACGCACCTTCAATGTTTGTCCCCCCAGACAGCTGAGCTGTTTGGGGGGGGGTTTTGCCGGAAAAGATCGCGATTAAAACGCTTGTTTTAAACACTTTGTCCCGTTTCCTCAGCAAACAATTGACCTGCTTCCTCCAGCACTCTCGCTGCGTTCGCGCTGTTGCTCCTCGTATTTTCTCCTCTGATGTTCACAAAACACGGTTTGAAAGTATCCCCCCCGACAGCAGAGCTGTTTGGGGGGCTGTTTGTCCAAAAATAAAGTGCAAAAACCGTCTTATTTGCTCCACTTTGTCCAAATTCGTCCCAAACTTTTGCGTCCACACATACACTGCTCACTCTCAATGCGCTCCTAGCGGGCGTGATCAGAGCGTTAACGCAGTGAGCCACTGGACCTGAGTACTCAAACATACCTACTTGTGCAGCTTAGACACTCTGAATTCACTAAATGTACAACTTTTTCTCCATCAAAATGAACACATGAGACATGAAATAACATCTACAGATCAAGACGAAGCGAATGGAAGCGGTCGCAGCCTCGTAGCTGTGAACAGCTGTGATCGCAGGAAAATGCTGTTACAAAGATTTCTCAGTATATCTCCGGGACATTTCCCTGGCTTTACCACCGTCACAATGGACAAACGAGACATGCAATAACATCAACAGATCAAGACGAAGCGAATGGAAGTACCCCCGGGGTCATAGCATGTGTAAATCGAGACGAAAGATCTCTCTCTCCCCCGCCTGCTTGCGAGGGGGAGGGGCAGTTTACACACACACGCAGCTGCTGCATGCAGCAACGCACACACAGGGAGGAGATGGCAGAGAGAACGCACTCCCCTGAAAACTCCCCTTGAATTCCTCCAGACTCAGAAAATGTAAAAGTTCACTTTTTGGAGATCCATAGAAAAAGGGTAAAAATGAATTTCTTTTTGCCACAGCATGGATTCGAACACGGGACCAACCGCATCCAGGGGCGAGCGTTAACGCAGTGAGCCACTGGACCTGAGTACTCAAACATGCCTACTTGTGCAGCTTAGACACTCTGAATTCACTAAATGTACAACTTTTTCTCCATCAAAATGAACAAATGAGACATGAAATAACATCTACAAATCAAGACGAAGCGAATGGAGGCGGTTCCAGCCTCGTAGCTGTGAACAGCTGTGATCACAGGAAAATGCTGTTACAAAGATTTCTCAGTATATCTCCGGGACATTTCCCTGGCTTTACCACCGTCACAATGGACAAACGAGACATGAAATAACATCAACAGATCAAGACGAAGCGAATGGAAGTACCCCCGGAGTCATAGCATGTGTAAATCGTTAGCCTCGGTTAGCTCATTGGTTAGCCTCAGTTAGCTCATTGGTTAGCCTCGGTTAGCTCATTGGTTAGCCTGGGTAAGCTCATTGGTTAGCTTCAGTTAGCTCATTGGTTAGCCTCGGTTAGCTCATTGGTTAGCCTGGGTTAGCTCATTGGTTGGCATCAGTTAGCTCATTGGTTAGCCTCAGTTAGCTCATTGGTTAGCCTCGGTTAGCTCATTGGTTAGCCTGGGTTAGCTCATTGGTTAGCCTGGGTTAGCTCATTGGTTAGCTTCAGTTAGCTCATTGGTTAGCCTCGGTTAGCTCATTGGTGAGCTTCAGTTAGTTCATTGATTAGCCTGGGCTAGCTCATTGGTTAGCTTCAGTTAGTTCATTTATTAGCCTGGGTTAGCTCATTGGTTAGCCTGGGTTAGCTCATTGGTTAGCCTGGGTAAGCTCATTGGTTAGCTTCAGTTAGCTCATTGGTTAGCCTCGGTTAGCTCATTGGTTAGCCTGGGTTAGGGAATGTTCCGGTATTTGGACAACATTAACATGGGATCACTCCGGTCAATGTACGTACTTCGTCTCACTGGAATATTAATGGCCAGATTGAATACAACATCGACCCAAATTCTCCGGTCAATGACAGGAGAGTTTTGAAAGTGACAAAACACTGTTCCACACATTTAAAAACACTTAATCAATGTTTACCCAGGATCCATGCACCTTTCCTTGCTTGTAAAATGTGGTGATGCGCCCTGGAGGTAGCGGGTAGGCTCTGTGCGTGGTGCTGAACACCTGCCTGTCTATGTGGAGTACAAAAACAAACAAAGACAAACACCTTTAAGGTCACCAGGGTCGTGAGGTTCTGGTTCTGGCGGTGTGCATGGAGGGGTTTAGTCCGAGTGAGGAGTGCTCGAGCGTGGGAGGATGTGTAAGGCAGAGGAGGGTAACAAAAGGTGTGTGCAGGAGCAGGGAGAAAAGAGAAAATAAAAAGACTCAAAGTGTTCCACCTTCCAGCAGCAGCAGCAGCAGCAGCGGGCCCGCGGTGCTGAACACCTGCCTGTCTATGTGGAGTACAAAAACAAACAAAGACAAACACCTTTAAGGTCACCAGGGTCGTGAGGTTCTGGTTCTGGCGGTGTGCATGGAGGGGTTTAGTCCGAGTGAGGAGTGCTCGAGCGTGGGAGGATGTGTAAGGCAGAGGAGGGTAACAAAAGGTGTGTGCAGGAGCAGGGAGAAAAGAGAAAATAAAAAGACTCAAAGTGTTCCACCTTCCAGCAGCAGCAGCAGCAGCAGCGGGCCCGCGGTGCTGAACACCTGCCTGTCTATGTGGAGTACAAAAACAAACAAAGACAAACACCTTTAAGGTCACCAGGGTCGTGAGGTTCTGGTTCTGGCGGTGTGCATGGAGGGGTTTAGTCCGAGTGAGGAGTGCTCGAGCGTGGGAGGATGTGTAAGGCAGAGGAGGGTAACAAAAGGTGTGTGCAGGAGCAGGGAGAAAAGAGAAAATAAAAAGACTCAAAGTGTTCCACCTTCCAGCAGCAGCAGCAGCGGGCCCGCGGTGCTGAACACCTGCCTGTCTATGTGGAGTACAAAAACAAACAAAGACAAACACCTTTAAGGTCACCAGGGTCGTGAGGTTCTGGTTCTGGCGGTGTGCATGGAGGGGTTTAGTCCGAGTGAGGAGTGCTCGAGCGTGGGAGGATGTGTAAGGCAGAGGAGGGTAACAAAAGGTGTGTGCAGGAGCAGGGAGAAAAGAGAAAATAAAAAGACTCAAAGTGTTCCACCTTCCAGCAGCAGCAGCAGCAGCAGCGGGCCCGCGGTGCTGAACACCTGCCTGTCTATGTGGAGTACAAAAACAAACAAAGACAAACACCTTTAAGGTCACCAGGGTCGTGAGGTTCTGGTTCTGGCGGTGTGCATGGAGGGGTTTGACCTGGCTCCCCGACACAATGCACAAAGTCTGGAGCAGCGGAGCAGCGGCTGGGCCGTGTTCCCCCTTCTGTCCATTTGCCTATCAGTTTGTTAACGAAGTGGACAGAGGCTGTTTTTTGCCCTTAAAAGTGACTTTTAATGGTGTTTTTGGCATTTAAATGATGGGTTTTATCATTCTCCAGGGTCCCCGACACAATGAAACTAGTCTGGAGCTCGCTGGGGTCCCGCAAAATGCTTTAATCACGATTTTGTCCTTTTCCCCATCACTTTGTTAACGAAGTGGACAGAGGCTGTTTTTTGCCCCTAAAAGTGACTTTTAATGGTGTTTTTGGCATTTAAATGATGGGTTTTATCATTCTCCAGGGTCCCCGACACAATGAAACTAGTCTGGAGCTCGCTGGGGTCCCGCAAAATGCTTTAATCACGATTTTGTCCATTTCCCCATCAGTTTGTTAACGAAGTGGACAGAGGCTGTTTTTTGCCCCTAAAAGTGACTTTTAATGGTGTTTTTTGTATTTAAATGATGTGTTTTATCATTGTGGAGGGTCCCCGACACAATGCACATAGTCTGGAGCTCGCTGGGGTCCCGCAAATGCTTTAATCACGATTTTGTCCATTTCCCCATCACTTTGTTAACGAAGTGGACAGAGGCTGTTTTTTGCCCCTAAAAGTGACTTTTAATGGTGTTTTTGGCATTTAAATGATGGGTTTTATCATTCTCCAGGGTCCCCGACACAATGAAACTAGTCTGGAGCTCGCTGGGGTCCCGCAAAATGCTTTAATCACGATTTTGTCCTTTTCCCCATCACTTTGTTAACGAAGTGGACAGAGGCTGTTTTTTGCCCCTAAAAGTGACTTTTAATGGTGTTTTTGGCATTTAAATGATGGGTTTTATCATTCTCCAGGGTCCCCGACACAATGAAACTAGTCTGGAGCTCGCTGGGGTCCCGCAAAATGCTTTAATCACGATTTTGTCCTTTTCCCCATCACTTTGTTAACGAAGTGGACAGAGGCTGTTTTTTGCCCCTAAAAGTGAATTTTAATGGTGTTTTTGGCATTTAAATGATGTGTTTTATCATTCTCCAGGGTCCCCGACACAATGCACATAGTCTGGAGCTCGCTGGGGTCCCGCAAAATGCTTTAATCACGATGTTGTCCTTTTCCCCATCACTTTGTTAACGAAGTGGACAGAGGCTGTTTTTTGCCCCTAAAAGTGACTTTTAATGGTGTTTTTGGCATTTAAATGATGGGTTTTATCATTATCCAGGGTCCCCGACACAATGAAACTAGTCTGGAGCTCGCTGGGGTCCCGCAAAATGCTTTAATCACGATTTTGTCCTTTTCCCCATCACTTTGTTAACGAAGTGGACAGAGGCTGTTTTTTGCCCCTAAAAGTGACTTTTAATGGTGTTTTTGGCATTTAAATGATGGGTTTTATCATTGTCCAGGGTCCCCGACACAATGAAACTAGTCTGGAGCTCGCTGGGGTCCCGCAAAATGCTTTAATCACGATTTTGTCCTTTTCCCCATCACTTTGTTAACGAAGTGGACAGAGGCTGTTTTTTGCCCCTAAAAGTGAATTTTAATGGTGTTTTTGGCATTTAAATGATGTGTTTTATCATTCTCCAGGGTCCCCGACACAATGCACATAGTCTGGAGCTCGCTGGGGTCCCGCAAAATGCTTTAATCACACTTTTGTCCATTTTCCCATCAGTTTGTTAACGAAGTGGACAGAGGCTGTTTTTTGCCCCTAAAAGTGACTTTTAATGGTGTTTTTTGTATTTAAATGATGGGTCTTATCCTTGTGGAGGGTCCCCAAGACAATGCAACTAGTCTGGAGCTCGCTGGGGTCCCGCAAAATGCTTTAATCACACTTTTGTCCATTTTCCCATCAGTTTGTTAACGAAGTGGACAGAGGCTGTTTTTTGCCCCTAAAAGTGACTTTTAATGGTGTTTTTTGTATTTAAATGATGGGTCTTATCCTTGTGGAGGGTCCCCAAGACAATGCAACTAGTCTGGAGCTCGCTGGGGTCCCGCAAATGCTTTAATCACACTTTTGTCCATTTGCCCATCAGTTTGTTAACGAAGTGGACAGAGGCTGTTTTTTGCCCCTAAAAGTGACTTTTAATGGTGTTTTTTGTATTTAAATGATGGGTCTTATCGTTCTCCAGGGTCCCCGACACAATGAAACTAGTCTGGAGCTCGCTGGTGTCCCGCAAATGCTTTAATCAGGCGTTTTAACACTTTTCCCCACGAAAACGATTTTTAATCATTTTTTGGGGGCTATATAAATCAAATTCCGGTTAATGCCGAGCACAATCGTACCTTTTACGATTTTAATGTATTTGCATGATATATCTTTGGGCTATAAAAGCGACATGTTTGGATGACTTTGTCAGTTTATGGAGCTTATCCCACAAATCCCGGATGATCCGGGCCAAATTTGGGAGCTCATAGGCAGCCTGCCATAGGCCCCCACCCGTGGAATGAAAAAAAAATGAAAGAAAACGGTCAATTATATGTTAAAATAATCAAAAAATGAACTTTTAAAATTACATGGGAGAGGGGATCTGAAAAATTGGAGAAGGGGAAAAGTGTTCGGCGCTTCGGGACGAAGCCCCGAACACTTTTCCCCTCCCCCGTTGCAAGGTACAACGGAGAGGGGAATCCAGACTTCCCCTCCTCCGTTGTAAAAAACAGTTCATGTTTTACAAGCTACCTTCTGCACGAAATCGGAAACCCGGTTTTTGAGAGGACTCAGAAAAAAAACGGCTGTGTAACTTCATGGAGGAATTCATCCGCTGTATGTGCACTTTGGCTCGGATACATTTTGTTGCCTGGAGACCCCCCAGCATGGTTCTTACCAAACTTAAAGTTTTTGAACTGGGCTCTGGAGGAAGGTGAGGGGAGTTGACAGGGGACTTTATCCGCCTTATGGGGCACTATTCTCGGATACATTTCAACACTTTTAGCCCTTTTTGATGGTTCTCCAAAAAATAACTCTGACTTTTTCAGAGTGTGGAGGAAGGTAAGGGGAGTTGACAGGGGACTTTATCCGCCTTATGGGGCACTATTCTCGGATACATTTCAACACTTTTAGCCCTTTTTGATGGTTCTCCAAAAAATAACTCTGACTTTTTCAGAGTGTGGAGGAAGGTAAGGGGAGTTGACAGGGGACTTTATCCGCCTTATGGGGCACTATTCTCGGATACATTTCAACACTTTTAGCCCTTTTTGATGGTTCTCCAAAAAATAACTCTGACTTTTTCAGAGTGTGGAGGAAGGTGAGGGGAGTTGACAGGGGACTTTACCCGCCTTATGGGGCACTATTCTCGGATACATTTTTTCATTTTCACCCATTTTTGATGGTTCTCCAAAAAATAACTCTGACTTTTTCAGAGTGTGGAGGAAGGTGAGGGGAGTTGACAGGGGACTTTACCCGCCTTATGGGGCACTATTCTCGGATACATTTTTTCATTTTCACCCATTTTTGATGGTTCTCCAAAAAATAACTCTGACTTTTTCAGAGTGTGGAGGAAGGTGAGGGGAGTTGACAGGGGACTTTACCCGCCTTATGGGGCACTATTCTCGGATACATTTTTTCATTTTCACCCATTTTTGATGGTTCTCCAAAAAATAACTCTGACTTTTTCAGAGTGTGGAGGAAGGTGAGGGGAGTTGACAGGGGACTTTACCCGCCTTATGGGGCACTATTCTCGGATACATTTTTTCATTTTCACCCATTTTTGATGGTTCTCCAAAAAATAACTCTGACTTTTTCAGAGTGTGGAGGAAGGTGAGGGGAGTTGACAGGGGACTTTACCCGCCTTATGGGGCACTATTCTCGGATACATTTTTTCATTTTCACCCATTTTTGATGGTTCTCCAAAAAATAACTCTGACTTTTTCAGAGTGTGGAGGAAGGTGAGGGGAGTTGACAGGGGACTTTACCCGCCTTATGGGGCACTATTCTCGGATACATTTTTTCATTTTCACCCATTTTTGATGGTTCTCCAAAAAGACAAGTTAGTCTTTTTTCTTCCCCCTTCCTCTTCTGATTTCTCACTGATCGAATGGCAAACGCGACCCGCCATCGGAGGGCCTCCGCCGGCCCGGCCTCGTGCCGGTGCTCTGGCGGTCGGTTCCTCCGAACTGCGGGTTCGACTCTGATGGCCGGGAGGGACGAGGGAAACGTCGGGGGGGTCTGCTGGAGGCTCCTGCTGGAGTCTTGCGTTCACTGGGACCTGGCTCGAAAAACTCGAAACCCTGACTCCAGTGCGGTGTTGCGGCCATGCGCCTCCGGGTACCAGACTCCCCTGCCTCCTCCGTGTTGCGTGGGCTGCGTGGGGGTAACCCTGCGTGTCCGTTACCCTGCGTGTCTCTTACCTCCCAGGCCGACCGATATGAAGCGTTTCCAAGACGAACCGTCTGACTCAGGGGTCCCACCACAGGTTCCGTAGCGGGGTGGAAGTTCCACCTCCCCTCTTTGCCGCGGAATGCAAAACAAACACCTGTTTCTCTCATCCTCCACTGTGGCATAGCGGCCTTAGTCGGCTGCGGCATTCAGCAATTGGCCTTGCTCCGGGCACAGGACCCTACTTCATCAAACTACCTATTTGATCCTGCGTAACAACCACATATATGCTTGTCTGCAAAGACATTGATCGAATGGCAAACGTGACCCGCCATCGGAAGGCCTCCGCCGGCCCGGCTTCGTGCCGGTGCTCTGGCGGTCGGTTCTTCCAAACTGCGGGTTTGACTCTGCTCCTGGGAGCACATATGCTTGTCTGCAAAGAGGGACATGCCTGGTCCCGCCCAGGTGTTCTTCTACGGCTAGTGTCCAGCCAGCTGCGGTATCATCAACTTTGACCCGCCATCGGAGGGCCTCCTCCCCGGGTCCAGCTTCCGGTGCTTGGCGGTCGGTTCCTCCAAACTGTGGGATTGACTCTGCTCCTGGGAGCACATATGCTTGTCTGCAAAGAGGGACATGCCTGGTCCCGCCCAGGTGTTCTTCTACGGCTAGTGTCCAGCCAGCTGCGGTATCATCAACTTTGACCCGCCATCGGAGGGCCTCCTCCCCGGGTCCAGCTTCCGGTGCTTGGCGGTCGGTTCCTCCAAACTGTGGGATTGACTCTGCTCCTGGGAGCACATATGCTTGTCTGCAAAGAGGGACATGCCTGGTCCCGCCCAGGTGTTCTTCTACGGCTAGTGTCCAGCCAGCTGCGGTATCATCAACTTTGACCCGCCATCGGAGGGCCTCCTCCCCGGGTCCAGCTTCCGGTGCTTGGCGGTCGGTTCCTCCAAACTGTGGGATTGACTCTGCTCCTGGGAGCACATATGCTTGTCTGCAAAGAGGGACATGCCTGGTCCCGCCCAGGTGTTCTTCTACGGCTAGTGTCCAGCCAGCTGCGGTATCATCAAATTTGACCCGCCATCGGAGGGCCTCCTCCCCGGGTCCAGCTTCCGGTGCTTGGCGGTCGGTTCCTCCAAACTGTGGGATTGACTCTGCTCCTGGGAGCACATATGCTTGTCTGCAAAGAGGGACATGCCTGGTCCCGCCCAGGTGTTCTTCTACGGCTAGTGTCCAGCCAGCTGCGGTATCATCAAATTTGACCCGCCATCGGAGGGCCTCCTCCCCGGGTCCAGCTTCCGGTGCTTGGCGGTCGGTTCATCCAAACTACGGGTAATCCTGGAGCGGACATAAACAAAGAATGATATTTTACAGGACATGATGGATATGTGTTTTTTCCAGGCTTTTTGGAAATAAACCAAATGTGATTTTGCAGTGCATGATATAGCTCATGTTACCCATGTGATGTTGTGCAGTACATTACTGAGCTCATTTAACGATATTGGTCTACCAGGTGAAGTGGGATGCTGCCATTTCCCAACTGGTCTCCGGAGGAATATAAGGAGAGTTGACAGGGGACTCTGCCCAGTGCTCATGAACCAAATGAGGGGTGTGTTAGAGGGGAAAGGCTCTGGCTGTTTCTGCAGCCTCTGCATCTACCTTCTCTCCCCACCCCGATACCAGCGCGTGCCTGCTGTAAAAGGCAGGTGCACGGGCTCTCACTTCCACTAACTCTGAGCCTGGCTCCCGAGCAGCACGTTCTCCCCGGCAGTCCGCCAGCAGATGAAAAACACCCACCTCTCCGCCTCTTCCGAGGGACGAGGGAACCGCGCGGGGGGGTCTGCTGGAGGTTCCTGCCGGGTGCTCCGTACTGCGTTTCACCGGGACCTGGCTCGAAAAACTCGGAACTCTGACTCCAGTGCGGTGTGGCGGTCTCGCCCTGGCCGTCCACCGTGCGCCTCCGGGTACCTGACTCCCCTGCCTCCTCCGGGGGCAGGTGCGAGGGGTTCAATGCCTCCTCCCCCCGCTGCGGCGAAAGCCGGAGCGGGACGGAGCGCCCGGAGCTACTGTTACCCCCACGTTTTGTACCCAAAACTGTCTTGTGAGTTCGTGGCAGAACCATGAAACAAAAAACAATCAATGTATCGGACCCATCGCCAGTCGCGTTGGTGCGGAGGTGGGACCATTTTAACCAGGTGGTAACCCAAGTCCTCCCCTTGGTCCGTGTTCCCTGCATTGAAGCATCGGACCCATGGTTGCAATCAGCAGTTGGCTAACGCATATAAACGGAGAAACAGAAAACCATTTAAATAGAATTCATTGTGTGTGTTTTTGGAAGGATGTTGTCCGAATGCCCGGTGTGCAGCCTCCGCTATCTGGCTTTGAATAAGCACCTTAAGCACAAACATGCAGTGCGGAACCTGGATGAAAGAGGCATCATTCTTAAAATGGCCAGTGGTAGAATAAATGTTCGGACCAAACCCTGTCCCATCACAGGGTGTTCGTATGCTGGGAGGAAACTACACCGTCATGTAACTCGTGACCACCCTGAGTTCTCCCGAGATGAGGCACATCAGGTCATGGCAAGGCTGAAGCATAGTGTGGCCCTGCAGTTGCTCCATGACCTCCGAGAGACTAATCCCATCATTGGAATGGCTACATCATTGGATATAGACAATGAGGAGGAATACCCGGTGCACCCTCCACCCTTCTCCCCACATACCGAGTGTGACGAAGAGGACTGCATGCAGGTGAGGCTGGACAATGTGGCATTGAGGGCTCAGAAGGATGCCCTCATTGATGAGGTGAAGACCCTGCGCTCCAGGCTAAAACAGGGTCTAAAACCCAGGAAGCAGAATGCCACTGCTGCTCTGCTTGAGGAAGACGAAGAATGTATACGATTTAAGGGCGTAGCAATCCCAAGTACCCCCGACATGAACTCAGTAGCCTCCGGCAGCAATACCCCTCTCAAGACCCCGGTGAAGACTGTCATGCGGTCCATAGAAGCCTCTGCGAGTGAGACCCCCCTCAAGTCTGTGATGCGGTCCCCAGAAGCCTCCGGAAGCAAGACCCCGGTGAAGACTGTCATGCGGTCCGACAAAGCCTCCGGTAGTGAGACCCCGGTGAACACTGTCATGCGGTCCCCAGAAGCCTCCGGAAGCAAGACCCCGGTGAAGACTGTCATGCGGTCCGACAAAGCCTCCGGTAGAGAGACCCCTCTCAAGTCTGTGATGCGGTCCCCAGAAGCCTCCGGAAGCAAGACCCCAGTGAAGACTGTCATGTGGTCCCCAGAAGCCTCCGGTAGTGAGACCCCAGTGAAGACTGTCATGCGGTCCATAGAAGCCTCTGCGAGTGAGATCCCTCTCAAGTCTGTGATGCGGTCCCCAGAAGCCTCCGGAAGCAAGACCCCGATGCAGACTGTCATGCGGTCCGTAGAAGCCTCCTGTAGTGAGACCCCTGTATGCCAGAAGACCCGTGCGTCTGTCTCCAATAAGCTGAAAGCTAATCTGGCTAAGGACTGGCCCTCTTCCCAAAATCAATGGTGCACTGGGAAGGGACTGCGGAATACCATGCGTGAAATCACGTTGCCTAAAAGCATGGAGACGTACATTCAGACATACAGAGGTCATTGTGAGGGTCTTGCACCGACAGTAAAACGGAAAGAGAATTGTATGTCCAATGTCAGCCGGATAAAGAACTTCATAGTATTCATGGCCCATGGTTTTGACCGGCTGTCAGACTGGCTGTTTCTAAAAGACACAAAGAGGGTCCGTGGCTGGAGCAAGTATATTTCAGAGTCGGGCCGGACAGTCACAACATCGCTGTTGTTCCTGAAGACTGTGAACCATTTCCTGAGGTACTTGTCTGCATCAAAGCTCCGGGGGTGCAGGCTCACCCAGTCTGATATGACCAACATCATCAGAGAGGTGAAAGCCAACATTAACGATTTGAAAAAGTCTGTCACTCTCCACCAGTTTAAGGTGAAGAGGGACAAGCTGGATCGTCTGCCGAGCCAGGCGGAGCTTCTCGCCGCCATGGCGGCCGCTGAGAAGCGCATCCCTGATCTCCTTGACCTGATGGCTAGCAATCCGACCACAATCACCCAGTACCTGCTATATGGCTATCTAACCCTCCATTGGAGCCTCCTGTATGGCCACCGTCCGGGTGTGTATGCAAACATGACCAACACGGAGGTCTTTGAGGCGGACAGAAGGGGCACTGCTGAGGGCTACATCATCCACGTGCAGGATCACAAGACTGCCAAGACATTTGGTGAAGCACAGCTGGTGCTTACAATAAAGGAGTTTAGCTGGGTCATGCGGTGGATGGGGATAAAAGAGGGCTTGTCGGGTCCTCAGAATGAATTCTTCCTTTTCACATCGGGGAAGCAGGCTTCCAAGAACCTGAACGCTCACTTGAAGAGGGCTTGGGCTGATGCTGGGCTAGAAACAGCCGTCACCTTCACCATCTTGCGCACTGCCCTGGCTGACAATATCAAGCATCACCAAGATCCAGAAAGCAGGTCGATTCTGGCTAGGTTTATGTGCCACGACGTAAGCACTGCAGACCGGTTCTACGCGAATACGCCTGGAATAAAGGAGGCATTGAAGATCCGCTCCATGTTCAGGGCGGCGGCAGCAGCTGCAGCAGCATCATCATCAGAAGGAGGTCTACCACCGTCAGCTACCTCCGAAGAGGATTCAGGGGCGGAGAGCAGCGATACCTCTTCTTCAGGACCGATTGGTACTCCTGATGAGGGGAAAGGGGCCGTGGACTCAACCTTTTTTCCCCGGTGCACTGTACAAGTTAGACGGCTAATATGGCCCCCAGGCCCCTGTTAATCATGTTGTTATTATGTTTATTTTGTATACTGTTTTTGTAAAAGTGGTGTGATAATTAAATAAAAAATAAAAAAAAAACATTAGTATAACCTTGAAGGTTCCCAGGGGCAAATACAGTGCCTGTCATTTTGCAGGATATAATTTAACATGTAACCTCTCCTGGAAATGGACATACTCTGTGCATTTCCAGGAGAGGTTCCATGTTAAATTATATCCTGCAATATCCTCCAAAGAAGGGGTGGTAGTGTCATGAATAAGGCCGAATATGTATGCCGATGTGCGGACGGTAAAGCACCGCAAAATCCACCCCTTTAGGGTAACCAGGGGCATGAAGTTCTGTAGGGTGTGAACATCTGGGTTTAGTCCGAGTGAGGAGTGCTCGAGCGTGGGAGGATGTGTAAGGCAGAGGAGGGTAACAAAAGGTGTGTGCAGGAGCAGGGAGAAAAGAGAAAATAAAAAGACTCAAAGTGTTCCACCTTCCAGCAGCAGCAGCAGCGGGCCCGCTCTGTCCGTGGTGCTGAACACCTGCCTGTCTATGTGGAGTACAAAAACAAACAAAGACAAACACCTTTAAGGTCACCAGGGGCGTGAGGTTCTGGTTCTGGCGGTGTGCATGGAGGGGTTTAGTCCGAGTGAGGAGTGCTCGAGCGTGGGAGGATGTGTAAGGCAGAGGAGGGGAACAAAAAAAAACGAATACAAATAAGTTAAAGTGTGAACCTCCAGCAGGGCAGGTGCTGCTGCTGCTGCTGCTGCTGCTGCTGCTGCTGCTGCTGCTGCTGCTGCTGCTGCTGTGAAGGAGGACGAATATTGATGCTTGTGTTCGGACGGTAAAGCACCGCAAAATCCACCCCCCCTTAAAGGTGACCAGGGGCATGAGATTCTGCAGGGTGTGAACATCTGGGTTTAGTCCGTGGGGGAGTGCTTAAGTCCGGGGGCCCGGGGTCTCACGGTGCACGAGGTTATGGAAGTGCAGCAGGGCAGGTGCTGCTGCTGCTGCTGCTGCTGCTGCTGCTGCTGCTGCTGCTGTGAAGGAGGACGAATATTGATGCTTGTGTTCGGACGGTAAAGCACCGCAAAATCCACCCCCCCTTAAAGGTGACCAGGGGCATGAGATTCTGCAGGGTGTGAACATCTGGGTTTAGTCCGTGGGGGAGTGCTTAAGTCCGGGGGCCCGGGGTCTCACGGTGCACGAGGTTATGGAAGTGCCACTGTTGCCGGAGGTCCTTAGTCTGTCCTTTGGGGCTCTGTCAGGGGCTACAGAGAGGTGGTTTTCCCGGTCCCTCTCCTGGAGGTATGAAATAACCTGAGCTCCATGTGAGGGAGCCGTGCTGGAGCTGCTTAGTCCGTCCTTTGGTGGTCTGTGAGGGGCTAATGAGAGGTGTTTTCCCCGGTCTATTTGATGGAAGTCTGACACGAGCAGAGTGTGCATGCTTTGAAACTAATCCACCCACACTTAGCATGCTATTTTAGGGTATAAATCGTACCTTGTCACCATGCACTGTGCTCCCTGGGACGACGCGCCCTCCTGTGGGGACACATGAGAACTGCACTCAAATCACTTTGTGCTTTTTAAACAGTTTAACATATTTTTTTCCACATTTAAAAAACGCTTTCTGCCCTGGAAATCATTTCTAATCATTATTACCGTTATGGAGGGGCTGCAGGAACACTTTCCCCGCCTTGCAAACATTTATTCCTGGTTCAAATAATCAATTTGTTCCGCCTGCTTTGCGTCAGCACCTCTGCGGCTGTCGGATTAACACAGATGAATGCACTTTTAACACTCACGCAGCCAGAATTCCTGCTCTTTTCCTGGGTTACAAAGTGAGGTGACGCAGCCTGTCCTCTGAGTCTCCCCGCCTCTCATAGACTTATTTCTGGGTAGAAAAAGCCATGTGCTCCGCCCCCTGGATCTCTGCATGTGTGTGTGTGCCTGTGAGTCTGTGGCTACTGTCCACATGCCCGCATTAGGAGGCACTATTTTCGGATACATTTTCTCATGTTCACCACTTTTCATGTTTTTATTATGTATATTGTTATATTATTATTATTATTATTATTGTATATATGTATACTGTGTATACTGTTTTTGTAAAAATCATGTGATTATTAAATAAATAATAAAACATGAATATAACCTTGAAGTTTCCCAGGGGCAAATACAGTGCCAGGTGTCAGACTATTTAAACAATGTTTACCCAGGATTCCGACACCTTCCCTGGCTTGTAAAATGCGGTGATGCGCCCTGGAGGTATCAGACTATTTTAAACAACTTTTCCCCGCCTTTCAAACACTTTTTCCTGGCTTATAGCCTGTCATTTTGCAGGATATAATTTAACATGGAACCTCTCCCAGGGGCAAATACAGTGCCAGGTGTCAGACTATTTAAACAATGTTTACCCAGGATTCCGACACCTTCCCTGGCTTGTAAAATGCGGTGATGCGCCCTGGAGGTATCAGACTATTTTAAACAACTTTTCCCCGCCTTTCAAACACTTTTTCCTGGCTTATAGCCTGTCATTTTGCAGGATATAATTTAACATGGAACCTCTCCCAGGGGCAAATACAGTGCCAGGTGTCAGACTATTTAAACAATGTGTACCCAGGATTCCGACACCTTCCCTGGCTTGTAAAATGCGGTGATGCGCCCTGGAGGTATCAGACTATTTTAAACAACTTTTCCCCGCCTTTCAAACACTTTTTCCTGGCTTATAGCCTGTCATTTTGCAGGATATAATTTAACATGGAACCTCTCCTGGAAATGGACATACTCTGCGCATTTCCAGGAGAGGTTCCATGTTAAATTATATCCTGCAAAATGACAGGCAACAACTCTCTTCCAGACGTTTAAAAACACTTTTCCGACTATTTTAAACAACTTTTCCCCGCCTTTCAAACACTTTTTCCTGGCTTATAGCCTGTCATTTTGCAGGATATAATTTAACATGGAACCTCTCCTGGAAATGGACATACTCTGCGCATTTCCAGGAGAGGTTCCATGTTAAATTATATCCTGCAAAATGACAGGCAACAACTCTCTTCCAGACGTTTAAAAACACTTTTCCGACTATTTTAAACAACTTTTCCCCGCCTTTCAAACACTTTTTCCTGGCTTATAGCCTGTCATTTTGCAGGATATAATTTAACATGGAACCTCTCCTGGAAATGGACATACTCTGCGCATTTCCAGGAGAGGTTCCATGTTAAATTATATCCTGCAAAATGACAGGCAACAACTCTCTTCCAGACGTTTAAAAACACTTTTCCGACTATTTTAAACAACTTTTCCCCGCCTTTCAAACACTTTTTCCTGGCTTATAGCCTGTCATTTTGCAGGATATAATTTAACATGGAACCTCTCCTGGAAATGGACATACTCTGCGCATTTCCAGGAGAGGTTCCATGTTAAATTATATCCTGCAAAATGACAGGCAACAACTCTCTTCCAGACGTTTAAAAACACTTTTCCGACTATTTTAAACAACTTTTCCCCGCCTTTCAAACACTTTTTCCTGGCTTATAGCCTGTCATTTTGCAGGATATAATTTAACATGGAACCTCTCCCAGGGGCAAATACAGTGCCAGGTGTCAGACTATTTAAACAATGTTTACCCAGGATTCCGACACCTTCCCTGGCTTGTAAAATGCGGTGATGCGCCCTGGAGGTATCAGACTATTTTAAACAACTTTTCCCCGCCTTTCAAACACTTTTTCCTGGCTTATAGCCTGTCATTTTGCAGGATATAATTTAACATGGAACCTCTCCCAGGGGCAAATACAGTGCCAGGTGTCAGACTATTTAAACAATGTTTACCCAGGATTCCGACACCTTCCCTGGCTTGTAAAATGCGGTGATGCGCCCTGGAGGTATCAGACTATTTTAAACAACTTTTCCCCGCCTTTCAAACACTTTTTCCTGGCTTATAGCCTGTCATTTTGCAGGATATAATTTAACATGGAACCTCTCCCAGGGGCAAATACAGTGCCAGGTGTCAGACTATTTAAACAATGTTTACCCAGGATTCCGACACCTTCCCTGGCTTGTAAAATGCGGTGATGCGCCCTGGAGGTATCAGACTATTTTAAACAACTTTTCCCCGCCTTTCAAACACTTTTTCCTGGCTTATAGCCTGTCATTTTGCAGGATATAATTTAACATGGAACCTCTCCCAGGGGCAAATACAGTGCCAGGTGTCAGACTATTTAAACAATGTTTACCCAGGATTCCGACACCTTCCCTGGCTTGTAAAATGCGGTGATGCGCCCTGGAGGTATCAGACTATTTTAAACAACTTTTCCCCGCCTTTCAAACACTTTTTCCTGGCTTATAGCCTGTCATTTTGCAGGATATAATTTAACATGGAACCTCTCCTGGAAATGGACATACTCTGCGCATTTCCAGGAGAGGTTCCATGTTAAATTATATCCTGCAAAATGACAGGCAACAACTCTCTTCCAGACGTTTAAAAACACTTTTCCGACTATTTTAAACAACTTTTCCCCGCCTTTCAAACACTTTTTCCTGGCTTATAGCCTGTCATTTTGCAGGATATAATTTAACATGGAACCTCTCCTGGAAATGGACATACTCTGCGCATTTCCAGGAGAGGTTCCATGTTAAATTATATCCTGCAAAATGACAGGCAACAACTCTCTTCCAGACGTTTAAAAACACTTTTCCGACTATTTTAAACAACTTTTCCCCGCCTTTCAAACACTTTTTCCTGGCTTATAGCCTGTCATTTTGCAGGATATAATTTAACATGGAACCTCTCCTGGAAATGGACATACTCTGCGCATTTCCAGGAGAGGTTCCATGTTAAATTATATCCTGCAAAATGACAGGCAACAACTCTCTTCCAGACGTTTAAAAACACTTTTCCGACTATTTTAAACAACTTTTCCCCGCCTTTCAAACACTTTTTCCTGGCTTATAGCCTGTCATTTTGCAGGATATAATTTAACATGGAACCTCTCCTGGAAATGGACATACTCTGCGCATTTCCAGGAGAGGTTCCATGTTAAATTATATCCTGCAAAATGACAGGCAACAACTCTCTTCCAGACGTTTAAAAACACTTTTCCGACTATTTTAAACAACTTTTCCCCGCCTTTCAAACACTTTTTCCTGGCTTATAGCCTGTCATTTTGCAGGATATAATTTAACATGGAACCTCTCCCAGGGGCAAATACAGTGCCAGGTGTCAGACTATTTAAACAATGTTTACCCAGGATTCCGACACCTTCCCTGGCTTGTAAAATGCGGTGATGCGCCCTGGAGGTATCAGACTATTTTAAACAACTTTTCCCCGCCTTTCAAACACTTTTTCCTGGCTTATAGCCTGTCATTTTGCAGGATATAATTTAACATGGAACCTCTCCCAGGGGCAAATACAGTGCCAGGTGTCAGACTATTTAAACAATGTTTACCCAGGATTCCGACACCTTCCCTGGCTTGTAAAATGCGGTGATGCGCCCTGGAGGTATCAGACTATTTTAAACAACTTTTCCCCGCCTTTCAAACACTTTTTCCTGGCTTATAGCCTGTCATTTTGCAGGATATAATTTAACATGGAACCTCTCCCAGGGGCAAATACAGTGCCAGGTGTCAGACTATTTAAACAATGTTTACCCAGGATTCCGACACCTTCCCTGGCTTGTAAAATGCGGTGATGCGCCCTGGAGGTATCAGACTATTTTAAACAACTTTTCCCCGCCTTTCAAACACTTTTTCCTGGCTTATAGCCTGTCATTTTGCAGGATATAATTTAACATGGAACCTCTCCCAGGGGCAAATACAGTGCCAGGTGTCAGACTATTTAAACAATGTTTACCCAGGATTCCGACACCTTCCCTGGCTTGTAAAATGCGGTGATGCGCCCTGGAGGTATCAGACTATTTTAAACAACTTTTCCCCGCCTTTCAAACACTTTTTCCTGGCTTATAGCCTGTCATTTTGCAGGATATAATTTAACATGGAACCTCTCCTGGAAATGGACATACTCTGCGCATTTCCAGGAGAGGTTCCATGTTAAATTATATCCTGCAAAATGACAGGCAACAACTCTCTTCCAGACGTTTAAAAACACTTTTCCGACTATTTTAAACAACTTTTCCCCGCCTTTCAAACACTTTTTCCTGGCTTATAGCCTGTCATTTTGCAGGATATAATTTAACATGGAACCTCTCCTGGAAATGGACATACTCTGCGCATTTCCAGGAGAGGTTCCATGTTAAATTATATCCTGCAAAATGACAGGCAACAACTCTCTTCCAGACGTTTAAAAACACTTTTCCGACTATTTTAAACAACTTTTCCCCGCCTTTCAAACACTTTTTCCTGGCTTATAGCCTGTCATTTTGCAGGATATAATTTAACATGGAACCTCTCCTGGAAATGGACATACTCTGCGCATTTCCAGGAGAGGTTCCATGTTAAATTATATCCTGCAAAATGACAGGCAACAACTCTCTTCCAGACGTTTAAAAACACTTTTCCGACTATTTTAAACAACTTTTCCCCGCCTTTCAAACACTTTTTCCTGGCTTATAGCCTGTCATTTTGCAGGATATAATTTAACATGGAACCTCTCCCAGGGGCAAATACAGTGCCAGGTGTCAGACTATTTAAACAATGTTTACCCAGGATTCCGACACCTTCCCTGGCTTGTAAAATGCGGTGATGCGCCCTGGAGGTATCAGACTATTTTAAACAACTTTTCCCCGCCTTTCAAACACTTTTTCCTGGCTTATAGCCTGTCATTTTGCAGGATATAATTTAACATGGAACCTCTCCCAGGGGCAAATACAGTGCCAGGTGTCAGAATATTTAAACAATGTTTACCCAGGATTCCGACACCTTCCCTGGCTTGTAAAATGCGGTGATGCGCCCTGGAGGTATCAGACTATTTTAAACAACTTTTCCCCGCCTTTCAAACACTTTTTCCTGGCTTATAGCCTGTCATTTTGCAGGATATAATTTAACATGGAACCTCTCCTGGAAATGGACATACTCTGCGCATTTCCAGGAGAGGTTCCATGTTAAATTATATCCTGCAAAATGACAGGCAACAACTCTCTTCCAGACGTTTAAAAACACTTTTCCGACTATTTTAAACAACTTTTCCCCGCCTTTCAAACACTTTTTCCTGGCTTATAGCCTGTCATTTTGCAGGATATAATTTAACATGGAACCTCTCCTGGAAATGGACATACTCTGCGCATTTCCAGGAGAGGTTCCATGTTAAATTATATCCTGCAAAATGACAGGCAACAACTCTCTTCCAGACGTTTAAAAACACTTTTCCGACTATTTTAAACAACTTTTCCCCGCCTTTCAAACACTTTTTCCTGGCTTATAGCCTGTCATTTTGCAGGATATAATTTAACATGGAACCTCTCCTGGAAATGGACATACTCTGCGCATTTCCAGGAGAGGTTCCATGTTAAATTATATCCTGCAAAATGACAGGCAACAACTCTCTTCCAGACGTTTAAAAACACTTTTCCGACTATTTTAAACAACTTTTCCCCGCCTTTCAAACACTTTTTCCTGGCTTATAGCCTGTCATTTTGCAGGATATAATTTAACATGGAACCTCTCCTGGAAATGGACATACTCTGCGCATTTCCAGGAGAGGTTCCATGTTAAATTATATCCTGCAAAATGACAGGCAACAACTCTCTTCCAGACGTTTAAAAACACTTTTCCGACTATTTTAAACAACTTTTCCCCGCCTTTCAAACACTTTTTCCTGGCTTATAGCCTGTCATTTTGCAGGATATAATTTAACATGGAACCTCTCCTGGAAATGGACATATTCTGTGCATTTCCAGGAGAGGTTACATGTTAAATGATATCCTGCAAAATGACAGGCTACAACTCTCTTCCAGACGTTTAAAAACACTTTTCCGACTATTTTAAACAACTTTTCCCCGCCTTTCAAACACTTTTTCCTGGCTTATAGCCTGTCATTTTGCAGGATATAATTTAACATGGAACCTCTCCTGGAAATGGACATATTCTGTGCATTTCCAGGAGAGGTTACATGTTAAATGATATCCTGCAAAATGACAGGCTACAACTCTCTTCCAGACGTTTAAAAACACTTTCCCCGACCATTTAAACATTATTTATGGCTTGTAAAGTGCGGTGATGAGCCCTGACAGTATCAGACTATTTAAAGGGTTACCAGGAGCATGAGAATATCCTCCACAGAAGGGGTGGTGGTGCCGTGAATAAGGCCGAATATGGATACCGATGTGCCGACGGTAAAGCACCGCAAAATCCACCCCCTTTAGGTTAACCAGGGGCATGGAGTTCTGTAGGGTGTGAACATCTGGGTTTAGTCCGTGGGGGAGTGCTTAAGTCCGGGAGTCCGGGGACTCACGGTGTGCAAGGTTATGGAGGTGCCCATGTCAGGGACACATGCTGGAGGTCTGTGGTCCGTCCTTTGGGGGTCTTGGAGGGGCCACAGAGAGGAGATTTCCCCGGTCTCTGTCCTGGATGAGTGAAATAAACAGAGTCTCCATGTCAGGGACACATGCTGGAGGTCTCTCTCCCGAGAGTGGACGTCCATTGCCTGTAAATTGGTCTAACATTAGGTCTGTCACTTTGGCTAACCGCACCACTGTCTGTCGTCTCCCGCAAGTGGACATCCATTGTCACTTTGGCTAACCGCACCACTGTCTGTCGTCTCCCGCAAGTGGACATCCATTGTCACTTTGGCTAACCGCACCACTGTCTGTCGTCTCCCGCAAGTGGACATCCATTGCCCCTAAATAGGGGTTAGCTCATTGGTTGGCATCAGTTAGCTCATTGGTTAGCCTCAGTTAGCTCATTGGTTAGCCTCGGTTAGCTCATTGGTTAGCCTGGGTTAGCTCATTGGTTAGCCTGGGTTAGCTCATTGGTTAGCTTCAGTTAGCTCATTGGTTAGCCTCGGTTAGCTCATTGGTGAGCTTCAGTTAGTTCATTGATTAGCCTGGGCTAGCTCATTGGTTAGCTTCAGTTAGTTCATTTATTAGCCTGGGTTAGCTCATTGGTTAGCTTCAGTTAGCTCATTGGTTAGCTTCAGTTAGCTCATTGGTTAGCCTCGGTTAGCTCATTGGTTAGCCTGGGTTAGCTCATTGGTTAGCATCAGTTAGCTCATTGGTTAGCCTCAGTTAGCTCATTGGTTAGCATCAGTTAGCTCATTGGTTAGCCTCGGTTAGCTCATTGGTTAGCTTCAGTTAGCTCATTGGTTAGCTTCAGTTAGCTCATTGGTTAGCCTCGGTTAGCTCATTGGTTAGCCTGGGTTAGCTCATTCCTCAGTTAGCTCATTGGTTAGCCTGGGTTAGCTCATTGGTTAGCTTCAGTTAGCTCATTGGTTAGCCTGGGTTAGCTCATTGGTTAGCCTGGGTTAGCTCATTGGTTAGCCTGGATTAGCTCATTGGTTAGCATCAGTTAGCTCATTGGTTAGCCTCAGTTAGCTCATTGGTTAGCATCAGTTAGCTCATTGGTTAGCCTTGGTTAGCTCATTGGTTATCTTCAGTTAGCTCATTGGTTAGCTTCAGTTAGCTCATTGGTTAGCCTCGGTTACCTCATTGGTTAGCCTGGGTTAGCTCATTCCTCAGTTAGCCTGGGTTAGCTCATTGGTTAGCTTCAGTTATCTCATTGGTTAGCCTCGGTTAGCTCATTGGTTAGCATCAGTTAGCTCATTGGTTAGCCTCAGTTAGCTCATTGTTAGCTTCAGTTAGCTCATTGGTTAGCATGGGTTAGCCTCAGTTAGCTCATTGGTTAGCATCAGTTAGCTCATTGTTTAGCCTCAGTTAGCTCATTGGTTAGCCTGGGTTAGCTCATTGGTTAGCCTCAGTTAGCTCATTGGTTAGCCTGGGTTAGCTCATTGGTTAGCTTCAGTTAGCTCATTGGTTAGCTTCAGTTAGCTCATGGGTTAGCCTGGGTTAGCTCATTGGTTAGCCTCAGTTAGCTCATTGGTTAGCCTGGGTTAGCTCATTGGTTAGCTTCAGTTAGCTCATTGGTTAGCTTCAGTTAGCTCATTGGTTAGCCTGGGTTAGCTCATTGGTTAGCCTCAGTTAGCTCATTGGTTAGCCTGGGTTAGCTCATTGGTTAGCTTCAGTTAGCTCATTGGTTAGCCTCGGTTAGCTCAATGGTTAGCCTGCGTTAGCTCATTGGTTAGCTTCAGTTAGCTCATTGGTTAGCCTGGGTTAGCTCATTGGTTAGCCTGGGTTAGCTCATTGGTTAGCTTCAGTTAGCTCATTGGTTAGCCTCGGTTAGCTCATTGGTTAGCCTGGGTTAGCTCATTGGTTAGCTTCAGTGAGCTCATTGGTTAGCCTCGGTTAGCTCATTGGTTAGCCTGGGTTAGCTCATTCCTCAGTTAGCTCATTGGTTAGCCTGGGTTAGCTCATTGGTTAGCTTCAGTTAGCTCATTGGTTAGCCTTGGTTAGCTCATTGGTTAGCCTGGGTTAGCTCATTCCTCGGTTAGCTCATTGTTTAGCCCGGGTTAGCTTCAGTTAGCTCATTGGTTAGCCTCGGTTAGCTCATTGGTTAGCATCAGTTAGCTCATTGTTTAGCCTCAGTTAGCTCATTGGTTAGCCTCGGTTAGCTCATTGGTTAGCTTCAGTTAGCTCATTGGTTAGCCTGGGCTAGCTCATTGGTTAGCCTGGGTTAGCTCATTGGTTAGCCTCAGTTAGCTCATTGGTTAGCCTCGGTTAGCTCATTGGTTAGCCTGGGTTAGCTCATTCCTCGGTTAGCTCATTGGTTAGCCTGGGTTAGATTCAGTTAGCTCATTGGTTAGCCTCGGTTAGCTCATTCCTCGGTTAGCTCATTGGTTAGCCTGGGTTAGCCTCAGTTAGCTCATTGGTTAGCATCAGTTAGCTCATTGGTTAGCCTCGGTTAGCTCATTGGTTAGCTTCAGTTAGCTCATTGGTTAGCCTCGGTTAGCTGATTGGTTAGCCTGGGTTAGCTCATTCCTCGGTTAGTTCATTGGTTAGCCTGGGTTAGCTCATTGGTTAGCCTGGATTAGCTCATTGGTTAGCATCAGTTAGCTCATTAGTTAGCCTCAGTTAGCTCATTGGTTAGCATCAGTTAGCTCATTGGTTAGCCTTGGTTAGCTCATTGGTTAGCTTCAGTTAGCTCATTGGTTAGCTTCGGTTAGCTCATTGGTTAGCCTCGGTTAGCTCATTGGTTAGCCTGGGTTAGCTCATTCCTCGGTTAGTCTGGGTTAGCTCATTGGTTAGCTTCAGGGAGCTCATTGGTTAGCCTCGGTTAGCTCATTGGTTAGCATCAGTTAGCTCATTGGTTAGCCTCAGTTAGCTCATTGTTAGCTTCAGTTAGCTCATTGGTTAGCCTGGGTTAGCCTGGGTTAGCTTCAGTTAGCTCATTGGTTAGCATCAGTTAGCTCATTGTTTAGCCTCAGTTAGCTCATTGGTTAGCCTGGGTTAGCTCATTGGTTAGCCTGGGTTAGCTCATTGGTTAGCTTTGGTTGGCTCATTGGTTAGCCTTGGTTAGCTCATTGGTTAGCATCAGTTAGCTCTCTGGTTAGCATCAGTTAGCTCTTTGGTTAGCCTCAGTTAGCTCATTGGTTAGCCTCGGTTAGCTCATTGGTTAGCTTCAGTTAGCTCATTGGTTAGCTTCAGTTAGCTCATTGGTTAGCCTCGGTTAGCTCATTGGTTAGCCTGGGTTAGCTCATTCCTCGGTTAGCTCATTGGTTAGCCTGGGTTAGCTCATTGGTTAGATTCAGTTAGCTCATTGGTTAGCCTGGGTTAGCTCATTGGTTAGCATCAGTTAGCTCATTGGTTAGCCTTGGTTAGCTCATTGGTTAGCTTCAGTTAGCTCATTGGTTAGCTTCGGTTAGCTCATTGGTTAGCCTCGGTTAGCTCATTGGTTAGCCTGGGTTAGCTCATTCCTCGGTTAGTCTGGGTTAGCTCATTGGTTAGCTTCAGTTAGCTCATTGGTTAGCCTCGGTTAGCTCATTGGTTAGCATCAGTTAGCTCATTGGTTAGCCTCAGTTAGCTCATTGTTAGCTTCAGTTAGCTCATTGGTTAGCCTGGGTTAGCCTAGGTTAGCTTCAGTTAGCTCATTGGTTAGCATCAGTTAGCTCATTGTTTAGCCTCAGTTAGCTCATTGGTTAGCCTGGGTTAGCTCATTGGTTAGCCTGGGTTAGCTCATTGGTTAGCTTTGGTTGGCTCATTGGTTAGCCTTGGTTAGCTCATTGGTTAGCTTCAGTTAGCTCATTGGTTAGCTTCGGTTAGCTCATTGGTTAGCCTCGGTTAGCTCATTGGTTAGCCTGGGTTAACTCATTCCTCGGTTAGTCTGGGTTAGCTCATTGGTTAGCTTCAGTTAGCTCATTGGTTAGCCTCGGTTAGCTCATTGGTTAGCATCAGTTAGCTCATTGGTTATCCTCAGTTAGCTCATTGTTAGCTTCAGTTAGCTCATTGGTTAGCCTGGGTTAGCTTGGGTTAGCTTCAGTTAGCTCATTGGTTAGCATCAGTTAGCTCATTGTTTAGCCTCAGTTAGCTCATTGGTTAGCCTGGGTTAGCTCATTGGTTAGCCTGGGTTAGCTCATTGGTTAGCTTTGGTTGGCTCATTGGTTAGCCTTGGTTAGCTCATTGGTTAGCATCAGTTAGCTCTCTGGTTAGCATCAGTTAGCTCTTTGGTTAGCCTCAGTTAGCTCATTGGTTAGCCTCGGTTAGCTCATTGGTTAGCTTCAGTTAGCTCATTGGTTAGCTTCAGTTAGCTCATTGGTTAGCCTCGGTTAGCTCATTGGTTAGCCTGGGTTAGCTCATTGGTTAGATTCAGTTAGCTCATTGGTTAGCCTGGGTTAGCTCATTGGTTAGCCTCGGTTAGCTCATTGGTTAGCCTGGGTTAGCTCATTGGTTAGCCTGGATTATCTCATTGGTTAGCATCAGTTAGCTCATTGGTTAGCCTCAGTTAGCTCATTGGTTAGCATCAGTTAGCTCATTGGTTAGCCTTGGTTAGCTCATTGGTTAGCTTCAGTTAGCTCATTGGTTAGCTTCAGTTAGCTCATTGGTTAGCCTCGGTTAGCTCATTGGTTAGCCTGGGTTAGCTCATTCCTCGGTTAGCCTGGGTTAGCTCATTGGTTAGCTTCAGTTAGCTCATTGGTTAGCCTTGGTTAGCTCATTGGTTAGCATCAGTTAGCTCATTGGTTAGCCTCAGTTAGCTCATTGTTAGCTTCAGTTAGCTCATTGGTTAGCCTGGGTTAGCCTGGGTTAGCTTCAGTTAGCTCATTGGTTAGCATCAGTTAGCTCATTGTTTAGCCTCAGTTAGCTCATTGGTTAGCCTGGGTTAGCTCATTGGTTAGCCTGGGTTAGCTCATTGGTTAGCTTTGGTTGGCTCATTGGTTAGCCTTGGTTAGTTCATTGGTTAGCATCAGTTAGCTCCCTGGTTAGCATCAGTTAGCTCTTTGGTTAGCCTCAGTTAGCTCATTGGTTAGCCTGGGTTAGCTCATTCCTCAGTTAGCTCATTGGTTAGCTTCAGTTAGCTCATTGGTTAGCCTGGGTTAGCTCATTGGTTAGCCTCAGTTAGCTCATTGGTTAGCCTGGGTTAGCTCATTGGTTAGCATCAGTTAGCTCATTGTTTAGCCTCAGTTAACTCATTGGTTAGCCTGGGTTAGCTTATTGGTTATTTTGGGTTAGCTAATTGGTTAGCTTTGGTTGGTTCATTGGTTAGCCTTGGTTAGCTCATTGGTTAGCCTCGGTTAGCTCATTGGTTAGCATCAGTTAGCTCAATGGTTAGCCTCAGTTAGCTCATTGGTTAGCCTCGGTTAGCTCATTGGTTAGATTCAGTTAGCTCATTGGTTAACCTCGGTTAGCTCATTGGTTAGCCTGGGTTAGCTCATTACTCGGTTAGCTCATTGGTTAGCCTCGGTTAGCTCATTGGTTAGCTTCAGTTAGTTCATTGATTAGCCTGGGCTAGCTCATTGGTTAGCTTCAGTTAGTTCATTGATTAGCCTGGGTTAGCTCATTGGTTAGCTTCAGTTAGCTCATTGGTTAGCCTGGGTTAGCTCATTGGTTAGCCTGGGTAAGCTCATTGGTTAGCTTCAGTTAGCTCATTGGTTAGCCTCGGTTAGCTCATCGGTTAGCCTGGGTTAGCTCATTGGTTAGCATCAGTTAGCTCATTGGTTAGCCTTAGTTAGCTCATTGGTTAGCCTGGGCTAGCTCATTGGTTAGCCTGGGTTAGCTCATTGGTTAGACTGGGTTAGCTCATTGGTTAGCATCAGTTAGCTCATTGGTTAGCCTTAGTTAGCTCATTGGTTAGCCTCGGTTAGCTCATTGGTTAGCCTGGGTTAGCTCATTACTCGGTTAGCTCATTGGTTAGCCTCGGTTAGCTCATTGGTTAGCTTCAGTTAGTTCATTGATTAGCCTGGGCTAGCTCATTGGTTAGCTTCAGTTAGTTAATTGATTAGCCTGGGTTAGCTCATTGGTTAGCTTCAGTTAGCTCATTGGTTAGCCTCGGTTAGCTCATTGGTTAGCATCAGTTAGCTCATTGTTTAGCTTCAGTTAGCTCATTGGTTAGTTTCAGTTAGCTCATTGGTTAGCTTCGGTTAGCTCATTGGTTAGACTGGGTTAGCTCATTGGTTAGCATCAGTTAGCTCATTGGTTAGCCTCAGTTAGCTCAGTGGTTAGCATCAGTTAGCTCATTGGTTAGCCTCGGTTAGCTCATTGGTTAGCTTCAGTTAGCTCATTGGTTAGCTTCAGTTAGCTCATTGGTTAGCCTCGGTTAGCTCATTGGTTAGCCTGGGTTAGCTCATTCCTCGGTAAGCTCATTGGTTAGCCTGGGTTAGCTCATTGGTTAGCATCAGTTAGCTCATTGGTTAGCCTCAGTTAGCTCATTGTTAGCTTCAGTTAGCTCATTGGTTAGCCTGGGTTAGCCTGGGTTAGCTTCAGTTAGCTCATTGGTTAGGATCAGTTAGCTCATTGTTTAGCCTCAGTTAGCTCATTGGTTAGCCTGGGTGAGCTCATTTTTTAGCCTGGGTTAGCTCATTGGTTAGCTTTGGTTGGCTCATTGGTTAGCCTTGGTTAGCTCATTGGTTAGCATCAGTTAGCTCTCTGGTTAGCATCAGTTAGCTCTTTGGTTAGCCTCAGTTAGCTCATTGGTTAGCCTGGGTTAGCTCATTCCTCAGTTAGCTCATTGGTTAGCTTCAGTTAGCTCATTGGTTAGCCTGTGTTAGCTCATTGGTTAGCCTCAGTTAGCTCATTGGTTAGCCTGGGTTAGCTCATTGGTTAGCTTCAGTTAGCTCATTGGTTAGCCTCGGTTAGCTCAATGGTTAGCCTGCGTTAGCTCATTGGTTAGCTTCAGTTAGCTCATTGGTTAGCCTGGGTTAGCTCATTGGTTAGCCTGGGTTAGCTCATTGGTTAGCCTGGGTTAGCTCATTGGTTAGCTTCAGTTAGCTCATTGGTTAGCCTCGGTTAGCTCATTGGTTAGCCTGGGTTAGCTCATTGGTTAGCTTCAGTTAGCTCATTGGTTAGCCTCGGTTAGCTCATTGGTTAGCCTGGGTTAGCTCATTCCTCGGTTAACTCATTGTTTAGCCCGGGTTTGCTTCAGTTAGCTCATTGGTTAGCTTGGGCTAGCTCATTGGTTAGCCTGGGTTAGCTCATTGGTTAGCATCAGTTAGCTCATTGGTTAGCTTCAGTTAGCTCATTGGTTAGCTTCAGTTAGCTCATTGGTTAGAGAGAACGCACTCCCCTGAAAACTCCCCTTGAATTCCTCCAGACTCAGAAAATGTAAAAGTTCACCTTTTGGAGATCCATAGAAAAAGGGTGAAAATGTTTGTTTTTTTGCCACAGCATGGATTCAAATACGCGACCAACCGCATCCAGGGGCGAGCTTTAACGCAGTGAGCCACTGGACCTGAGTACTCAAACATGCCTACTTGTGCAGGTTAGACACTCTGAATTCAGTAAATGTACAACTTTTTCTCCATCAAAATGAACAAATGAGACATGAAATAACATCTACAGATCAAGACGAAGCGAATGGAAGCGGTCCCAGCCTCGTAGCTGTGAACAGCTGTGATCGCAGGAAAATGCTGTTTCAAAGATTTCTCAGTATATCTCCGGGACATTTCCCTGGCTTTACCACCGTCACAATGGACAAACGAGACATGAAATAACATCAACAGATCAAGACGAAGCGAATGGAAGTACCCCCGGAGTCATAGCATGTGTAAATCGTTAGCCTCGGTTAGCTCATTGGTTAGCCTCAGTTAACTCATTGGTTAGCCTGGGTTAGCTCATTGGTTAGCCTGGGTAAGCTCATTGGTTAGCTTCAGTTAGCTCATTGGTTAGCCTCGGTTAGCTCATTGGTTAGCCTGGGTTAGCTCATTGGTTAGCATCAGTTAGCTCATTGGTTAGCCTCAGTTAGCTCATTGGTTAGCCTCGGTTAGCTCATTGGTTAGCCTGGGTTAGCTCATTGGTTAGCCTGGGTTAGCTCATTGGTTAGCTTCAGTTAGCTCATTGGTTAGCCTCGGTTAGGTCATTGGTTAGCCTGGGTTAGCTCATTCCTCGGTTAGCTCATTGGTTAGCCTGGGTTAGCTTCAGTTAGCTCATTGGTTAGCATCAGTTAGCTCATTGATTAGCCTCAGTTAGCTCATTGGTTAGCCTCGGTTAGCTCATTGGTTAGATTCAGTTAGCTCATTGGTTAGCCTGGGCTAGCTCATTGGTTAGCCTGGGTTAGCTCATTGGTTAGCCTGGGTTAGCTCATTGGTTAGCTTCAGTTAGCTCATTGGTTAGCCTCGGTTAGCTCATTGGTTAGCCTGGGTTAGCTCATTGGTTAGCATCAGTTAGCTCATTGGTTAGCCTCGGTTAGCTCATTGGTGAGCTTCAGTTAGTTCATTGATTAGCCTGGGCTAGCTCATTGGTTGGCTTCAGTTAGTTCATTTATTAGCCTGGGTTAGCTCATTGGTTAGCTTCAGTTAGCTCATTGGTTAGCCTCGGTTAGCTCATTGGTTAGCATCAGTTAGCTCATTGTTTAACTTCAGTTAGCTCATTGGTTAGCTTCAGTTAGCTCATTGGTTAGCCTCGGTTAGCTCATTGGTTAGCATCAGTTAGCTCATTGTTTAGCTTCAGTTAGCTCATTGGTTAGCTTCAGTTAGCTCATTGGTTAGCCTCGGTTAGCTCATTGGTTAGCCTGGGTTAGCTCATTCCTCGGTTAGCTCATTGGTTAGCCTGGGTTAGCTCATTGGTTAGCTTCAGTTAGCTCATTGGTTAGCCTGGGTTAGCTCATTGGTTAGCCTCGGTTAGCTCATTGGTTAGCCTGGGTTAGCTCATTGGTTAGCCTGGATTAGCTCATTGGTTAGCATCAGTTAGCTCATTGGTTAGCCTCAGTTAGCTCATTGGTTAGCATCAGTTAGCTCATTGGTTAGCCTTGGTTAGCTCATTGGTTATCTTCAGTTAGCTCATTGGTTAGCTTCAGTTAGCTCATTGGTTAGCCTCGGTTACCTCATTGGTTAGCCTGGGTTAGCTCATTCCTCAGTTAGCCTGGGTTAGCTCATTGGTTAGCTTCAGTTAGCTCATTGCTTAGCCTCGGTTAGCTCATTGGTTAGCCTGGGTTAGCTCATTGGTTAGCATCAGTTAGCTCATTGGTTAGCTTCAGTTAGTTCATTGATTAGACTGGGCTAGCTCATTGGTTAGCTTCAGTTAATTCATTGATTAGCCTGGGTTAGCTCATTGGTTAGCTTTAGTTAGCTCATTGGTTAGCCTTGGTTAGCTCATTGGTTAGCATCAGTTAGCTCATTGTTTAGCTTCAGTTAGCTCATTGGTTAGCTTCAGTTAGCTCATTGGTTAGCCTGGGTTAGCTCATTGGTTAGCCTGGGTTGGTTAGCCTCGGTTAGCTCATTGGTTAGCATCAGTTAGCTCATTGTTTAGCTTCAGTTAGCTCATTGGTTCGCTTCAGTTAGCTCATTGGTTAGCCTGGGTTAGCTCATTGGTTAGCCTGGGTTAGCTCATTGGTTAGCATCAGTTAGCTCATTGGTTAGCTTCAGTTAGTTCATTGATTAGCCTGGGCTACCTCATTGGTTTGCTTCAGTTAGTTCATTGATTAGCCTGGGTTAGCTCATTGGTTAGCTTTAGTTAGCTCATTGGTTAGCCTCAGTTAGCTCATTGGTTAGCATCAGTTAGCTCATTGTTTAGCTTCAGTTAGCTCATTGGTTAGCTTCAGTTAGCTCATTGGTTAGCCTGGGTTAGCTCATTGGTTAGCCTGGGTTAGCTCGTTGGTTAGCCTGGGTGAACTCATTGGTTAGCTTCAGTTAGCTCATTGGTTAGCCTCGGTTAGCTCATTGGTTAGCCTGCGTTAGCTCATTGGTTAGCTTCAGTTAGCTCATTGGTTAGCCTGGGTTAGCTCATTGGTTAGCCTGGGTTAGCTCATTGGTTAGCCTGGGTAAGCTCATTGGTTAGCTTCAGTTAGCTCATTGGTTAGCCTCGGTTAGCTCATTGGTTAGCCTGGGTTGGTTAGCCTCGGTTAGCTCATTGGTTAGCATCAGTTAGCTCATTGGTTAGCCTCAGTTAGCTCATTGGTTAGCCTCGGTTAGCTCATTGGTTAGATTCAGTTAGCTCATTGGTTAGCCTGGGCTAGCTCATTGGTTAGCTTCAGTTAGCTCATTGGTTAGCTTCAGTTAGCTCATTGGTTAGCCTCGGTTTGCTCATTGGTTAGCCTGGGTTAGCTCATTCCTCGGTTAGCCTGGGTTAGCTCATTGGTTAGCTTCAGTTAGCTCATTGGTTAGCCTCGGTTAGCTCATTGGTTAGCATCAGTTAGCTCATTGATTAGCCTCAGTTAGCTCATTGTTAGCTTCAGTTAGCTCATTGGTTAGCCTGGGTTAGCCTGGGTTAGCTTCAGTTAGCTCATTGTTTAGCCTCAGTTAGCTCATTGGTTAGCCTGGGTTAGCTCATTCCTCAGTTAGCTCATTGGTTAGCTTCAGTTAGCTCATTGGTTAGCCTGGGTTAGCTCATTGGTTAGCCTCAGTTAGCTCATTGGTTAGCCTGGGTTAGCTCATTGGTTAGCATCAGTTAGCTCATTGTTTAGCCTCAGTTAACTCATTGGTTAGCCTGGGTTAGCTTATTGGTTATTTTGGGTTAGCTCATTGGTTAGCCTGGGTTAGCTCATTGGTTAGCTTCAGTTAGCTCATTGGTTAGCCTCGGTTAGCTCATTGGTTAGCCTGGGTTAGCTCATTCCTCGGTTAGCTCATTGGTTAGCCTGGGTTAGCTTCAGTTAGCTCATTGGTTAATAATAATAATAAATAATAATAATGCATTTATTTTATAAGGCGCCTTTCAAGGCACTCAAGGTCGCCGTACAACAAGGTTAAAAACAATTTTTACAAACATAGTTAAAAGCAAAACACAGTTTAAAAACATAACTACTAAAAACATACAGGTTAGCCTCAGTTAGCTCATTGGTTAGCATCAGTTAGCTCATTGATTAGCCTCAGTTAGCTCATTGGTTAGCCTCGGTTAGCTCATTGGTTAGATTCAGTTAGCTTATTGGTTAGCCTGGGCTAGCTCATTGGTTAGCCTGGGTTAGCTCATTGGTTAGCCTGGGTTAGCTCATTGGTTAGCTTCAGTTAGCTCATTGGTTAGCCTCGGTTAGCTCATTGGTTAGCCTGGGTTAGCTCATTGGTTAGCATCAGTTAGCTCATTGGTTAGCCTTAGTTAGCTCATTGGTTAGCCTCGGTTAGCTCATTGGTTAGCCTGGGTTAGCTCATTACTCGGTTAGCTCATTGGTTAGCCTCGGTTAGCTCATTGGTTAGCTTCAGTTAGATCATTGATTAGCCTGGGCTAGCTCATTGGTTAGCTTCAGTTAGTTAATTGATTAGCCTGGGTTAGCTCATTGGTTAGCTTCAGTTAGCTCATTGGTTAGCCTCGGTTAGCTCATTGGTTAGCATCAGTTAGCTCATTGTTTAGCTTCAGTTAGCTCATTGGTTAGCTTCAGTTAGCTCATTGGTTAGCCTCGGTTAGCTCATTGGTTAGCCTGGGTTAGCTCATTGGTTAGCATCAGTTAGCTCATTGGTTAGCCTCAGTTAGCTCATTGGTTAGCATCAGTTAGCTCATTGGTTAGCCTCGGTTAGCTCATTGGTTAGCCTCGGTTAGCTCATTGGTTAGCATCAGTTAGCTCATTGTTTAACTTCAGTTAGCTCATTGGTTAGCTTCAGTTAGCTCATTGGTTAGCCTCGGTTAGCTCATTGGTTAGCATCAGTTAGCTCATTGTTTAGCTTCAGTTAGCTCATTGGTTAGCTTCAGTTAGCTCATTGGTTAGCCTCGGTTAGCTCATTGGTTAGCCTGGGTTAGCTCATTCCTCGGTTAGCTCATTGGTTAGCCTGGGTTAGCTCATTGGTTAGCTTCAGTTAGCTCATTGGTTAGCCTGGGTTAGCTCATTGGTTAGCCTCGGTTAGCTCATTGGTTAGCCTGGGTTAGCTCATTGGTTAGCCTGGATTAGCTCATTGGTTAGCATCAGTTAGCTCATTGGTTAGCCTCAGTTAGCTCATTGGTTAGCATCAGTTAGCTCATTGGTTAGCCTTGGTTAGCTCATTGGTTATCTTCAGTTAGCTCATTGGTTAGCTTCAGTTAGCTCATTGGTTAGCCTCGGTTACCTCATTGGTTAGCCTGGGTTAGCTCATTCCTCAGTTAGCCTAGGTTAGCTCATTGGTTAGCTTCAGTTAGCTCATTGCTTAGCCTCGGTTAGCTCATTGGTTAGCCTGGGTTAGCTCATTGGTTAGCATCAGTTAGCTCATTGGTTAGCTTCAGTTAGTTCATTGATTAGACTGGGCTAGCTCATTGGTTAGCTTCAGTTAATTCATTGATTAGCCTGGGTTAGCTCATTGGTTAGCTTTAGTTAGCTCATTGGTTAGCCTTGGTTAGCTCATTGGTTAGCATCAGTTAGCTCATTGTTTAGCTTCAGTTAGCTCATTGGTTAGCTTCAGTTAGCTCATTGGTTAGCCTGGGTTAGCTCATTGGTTAGCCTGGGTTGGTTAGCCTCGGTTAGCTCATTGGTTAGCATCAGTTAGCTCATTGTTTAGCTTCAGTTAGCTCATTGGTTAGCTTCAGTTAGCTCATTGGTTAGCCTGGGTTAGCTCATTGGTTAGCCTGGGTTAGCTCATTGGTTAGGATCAGTTAGCTCATTGGTTAGCTTCAGTTAGTTCATTGATTAGCCTGGGCTACCTCATTGGTTTGCTTCAGTTAGTTCATTGATTAGCCTGGGTTAGCTCATTGGTTAGCTTTAGTTAGCTCATTGGTTAGCCTCAGTTAGCTCATTGGTTAGCATCAGTTAGCTCATTGTTTAGCTTCAGTTAGCTCATTGGTTAGCTTCAGTTAGCTCATTGGTTAGCCTGGGTTAGCTCATTGGTTAGCCTGGGTTAGCTCGTTGGTTAGCCTGGGTGAGCTCATTGGTTAGCTTCAGTTAGCTCATTGGTTAGCCTCGGTTAGCTCATTGGTTAGCCTGCGTTAGCTCATTGGTTAGCTTCAGTTAGCTCATTGGTTAGCCTGGGTTAGCTCATTGGTTAGCCTGGGTTAGCTCATTGGTTAGCCTGGGTAAGCTCATTGGTTAGCTTCAGTTAGCTCATTGGTTAGCCTCGGTTAGCTCATTGGTTAGCCTGGGTTGGTTAGCCTCGGTTAGCTCATTGGTTAGCATCAGTTAGCTCATTGGTTAGCCTCAGTTAGCTCATTGGTTAGCCTCGGTTAGCTCATTGGTTAGATTCAGTTAGCTCATTGGTTAGCCTGGGCTAGCTCATTGGTTAGCTTCAGTTAGCTCATTGGTTAGCTTCAGTTAGCTCATTGGTTAGCCTCGGTTAGCTCATTGGTTAGCCTGGGTTAGCTCATTCCTCGGTTAGCCTGGGTTAGCTCATTGGTTAGCTTCAGTTAGCTCATTGGTTAGCCTCGGTTAGCTCATTGGTTAGCATCAGTTAGCTCATTGATTAGCCTCAGTAAGCTCATTGTTAGCTTCAGTTAGCTCATTGGTTAGCCTGGGTTAGCCTGGGTTAGCTTCAGTTAGCTCATTGTTTAGCCTCAGTTAGCTCATTGGTTAGCCTGGGTTAGCTCATTCCTCAGTTAGCTCATTGGTTAGCTTCAGTTAGCTCATTGGTTAGCCTGGGTTAGCTCATTGGTTAGCCTCAGTTAGCTCATTGGTTAGCCTGGGTTAGCTCATTGGTTAGCATCAGTTAGCTCATTGTTTAGCCTCAGTTAACTCATTGGTTAGCCTGGGTTAGCTTATTGGTTATTTTGGGTTAGCTCATTGGTTAGCCTGGGTTAGCTCATTGGTTAGCTTCAGTTAGCTCATTGGTTAGCCTCGGTTAGCTCATTGGTTAGCCTGGGTTAGCTCATTCCTCGGTTAGCTCATTGGTTAGCCTGGGTTAGCTTCAGTTAGCTCATTGGTTAATAATAATAATAAATAATAATAATGCATTTATTTTATAAGGCGCCTTTCAAGACACTCAAGGTCGCCGTACAACAAGGTTAAAAACTATTTTTACAAACATAGTTAAAAGCAAAACACAGTTTAAAAACATAACTACTAAAAACATACAGGTTAGCCTCAGTTAGCTCATTGGTTAGCATCAGTTAGCTCATTGATTAGCCTCAGTTAGCTCATTGGTTAGCCTCGGTTAGCTCATTGGTTAGATTCAGTTAGCTTATTGGTTAGCCTGGGCTAGCTCATTGGTTAGCCTGGGTTAGCTCATTGGTTAGCCTGGGTTAGCTTATTGGTTAGCTTCAGTTAGCTCATTGGTTAGCCTCGGTTAGCTCATTGGTTAGCCTGGGTTAGCTCATTGGTTAGCATCAGTTAGCTCATTGGTTAGCCTTAGTTAGCTCATTGGTTAGCCTCGGTTAGCTCATTGGTTAGCCTGGGTTAGCTCATTACTCGGTTAGCTCATTGGTTAGCCTCGGTTAGCTCATTGGTTAGCTTCAGTTAGATCATTGATTAGCCTGGGCTAGCTCATTGGTTAGCTTCAGTTAGTTAATTGATTAGCCTGGGTTAGCTCATTGGTTAGCTTCAGTTAGCTCATTGGTTAGCCTCGGTTAGCTCATTGGTTAGCATCAGTTAGCTCATTGTTTAGCTTCAGTTAGCTCATTGGTTAGCTTCAGTTAGCTCATTGGTTAGCCTCGGTTAGCTCATTGGTTAGCCTGGGTTAGCTCATTGGTTAGCATCAGTTAGCTCATTGGTTAGCCTCAGTTAGCTCATTGGTTAGCATCAGTTAGCTCATTGGTTAGCCTCGGTTAGCTCATTGGTTAGCTTCAGTTAGCTCATTGGTTAGCTTCAGTTAGCTCATTGGTTAGCCTCGGTTAGCTGATTGGTTAGCCTGGGTTAGCTCATTCCTCGGTTAGCTCATTGGTTAGCCTGGGTTAGCTCATTACTCGGTTAGCTCATTGGTTAGCCTCGGTTAGCTCATTGGTTAGCTTCAGTTAGATCATTGATTAGCCTGGGCTAGCTCATTGGTTAGCTTCAGTTAGTTAATTGATTAGCCTGGGTTAGCTCATTGGTTAGCTTCAGTTAGCTCATTGGTTAGCCTCGGTTAGCTCATTGGTTAGCATCAGTTAGCTCATTGTTTAGCTTCAGTTAGCTCATTGGTTAGCTTCAGTTAGCTCATTGGTTAGCCTCGGTTAGCTCATTGGTTAGCCTGGGTTAGCTCATTGGTTAGCATCAGTTAGCTCATTGGTTAGCCTCAGTTAGCTCATTGGTTAGCATCAGTTAGCTCATTGGTTAGCCTCGGTTAGCTCATTGGTTAGCTTCAGTTAGCTCATTGGTTAGCTTCAGTTAGCTCATTGGTTAGCCTCGGTTAGCTGATTGGTTAGCCTGGGTTAGCTCATTCCTCGGTTAGCTCATTGGTTAGCCTGGGTTAGCTCATTGGTTAGCCTGGATTAGCTCATTGGTTAGCATCAGTTAGCTCATTAGTTAGCCTCAGTTAGCTCATTGGTTAGCATCAGTTAGCTCATTGGTTAGCCTTGGTTAGCTCATTGGTTAGCCTGGGTTAGCTCATTCCTCGGTTAGTCTGGGTTAGCTCATTGGTTAGCTTCAGGTAGCTCATTGGTTAGCCTCGGTTAGCTCATTGGTTAGCATCATTTAGCTCATTGGTTAGCCTCAGTTAGCTCATTGTTAGCTTCAGTTAGCTCATTGGTTAGCCTGGGTTAGCCTGGGTTAGCTTCAGTTAGCTCATTGGTTAGCATCAGTTAGCTCATTGTTTAGCCTCAGTTAGCTCATTGGTTAGCCTGGGTTAGCTCATTGGTTAGCCTGGGTTAGCTCATTGGTTAGCTTTGGTTGGCTCATTGGTTAGCCTTGGTTAGCTTATTGGTTAGCATCAGTTAGCTCTCTGGTTAGCATCAGTTAGCTCTTTGGTTAGCCTCAGTTAGCTCATTGGTTAGCCTCGGTTAGCTCATTGGTTAGCTTCAGTTAGCTCATTGGTTAGCTTCAGTTAGCTCATTGGTTAGCCTCGGTTAGCTCATTGGTTAGCCTGGGTTAGCTCATTCCTCGGTTAGCTCATTGGTTAGCCTGGCTTAGCTCATTGGTTAGATTCAGTTAGCTCATTGGTTAGCCTGGGTTAGCTCATTGGTTAGCATCAGTTAGCTCATTGGTTAGCCTTGGTTAGCTCATTGGTTAGCTTCAGTTAGCTCATTGGTTAGCTTCGGTTAGCTCATTGGTTAGCCTCGGTTAGCTCATTGGTTAGCCTGGGTTAGCTCATTCCTCGGTTAGTCTGGGTTAGCTCATTGGTTAGCTTCAGTTAGCTCATTGGTTAGCCTCGGTTAGCTCATTGGTTAGCATCAGTTAGCTCATTGGTTAGCCTCAGTTAGCTCATTGTTAGCTTCAGTTAGCTCATTGGTTAGCCTGGGTTAGCCTAGGTTAGCTTCAGTTAGCTCATTGGTTAGCATCAGTTAGCTCATTGTTTAGCCTCAGTTAGCTCATTGGTTAGCCTGGGTTAGCTCATTGGTTAGCCTGGGTTAGCTCATTGGTTAGCTTTGGTTGGCTCATTGGTTAGCCTTGGTTAGCTCATTGGTTAGCTTCAGTTAGCTCATTGGTTAGCTTCGGTTAGCTCATTGGTTAGCCATGGTTAGCTCATTGGTTAGCCTGGGTTTGCTCATTCCTCGGTTAGTCTGGGTTAGCTCATTGGTTAGCTTCAGTTAGCTCATTGGTTAGCCTCGGTTAGCTCATTGGTTGGCATCAGTTAGCTCATTGGTTAGCCTCAGTTAGCTCATTGTTAGCTTCAGTTAGCTCATTGGTTAGCATCAGTTAGCTCATTGTTTAGCCTCAGTTAGCTCATTGGTTAGCCTGTGTTAGCTCATTGGTTAGCCTGGGTTAGCTCATTGGTTAGCTTTGGTTGGCTCATTGGTTAGCCTTGGTTAGCTCATTGGTTAGCATCAGTTAGCTCTCTGGTTAGCTTCAGTTAGCTCATTGGTTAGCCTCGGTTAGCTCATTGGTTAGCCTGGGTTAGCTCATTCCTCGGTTAGCTCATTGGTTAGCCTGGGTTAGCTCATTGGTTAGATTCAGTTAGCTCATTGGTTAGCCTGGGTTAGCTCATTGGTTAGCCTCGGTTAGCTCATTGGTTAGCCTGGGTTAGCTCATTGGTTAGCCTGGATTATCTCATTGGTTAGCATCAGTTAGCTCATTGGTTAGCCTCAGTTAGCTCATTGGTTAGCATCAGTTAGCTCAATGGTTAGCCTTGGTTAGCTCATTGGTTAGCTTCAGTTAGCTCATTGGTTAGCTTCAGTTAGCTCATTGGTTAGCCTCGGTTAGCTCATTGGTTAGCCTGGGTTAGCTCATTCCTCGGTTAGCCTGGGTTAGCTCATTGGTTAGCTTCAGTTAGCTCATTGGTTAGCCTTGGTTAGCTCATTGGTTAGCATCAGTTAGCTCATTGGTTAGCCTCAGTTAGCTCATTGTTAGCTTCAGTTAGCTCATTGGTTAGCCTGGGTTAGCCTGGATTAGCTTCAGTTAGCTCATTGGTTAGCATCAGTTAGCTCATTGTTTAGCCTCAGTTAGCTCATTGGTTAGCCTGGGTTAGCTCATTGGTTAGCCTGGGTTAGCTCATTGGTTAGCTTTGGTTGGCTCATTGGTTAGCCTTGGTTAGCTCATTGGTTAGCATCAGTTAGCTCTCTGGTTAGCATCAGTTAGCTCATTGGTTAGCTTCAGTTAGCTCATTGGTTAGCTTCAGTTAGCTCATTGGTTAGCCTCGGTTAGCTCATTGGTTAGCCTGGGTTAGCTCATTCCTCGGTTAGCCTGGGTTAGCTCATTGGTTAGCTTCAGTTAGCTCATTGGTTAGCCTTGGTTAGCTCATTGTTTAGCCTCAGTTAGCTCATTGGTTAGCCTGGGTTAGCTCATTGGTTAGCCTGGGTTAGCTCATTGGTTAGCTTTGGTTGGCTCATTGGTTAGCCTTGGTTAGCTCATTGGTTAGCATCAGTTAGCTCTCTGGTTAGCATCAGTTAGCTCTTTGGTTAGCCTCAGTTAGCTCATTGGTTAGCCTGGGTTAGCTCATTCCTCAGTTAGCTCATTGGTTAGCTTCAGTTAGCTCATTGGTTAGCCTGTGTTAGCTCATTGGTTAGCCTCGGTTAGCTCATTGGTTAGCCTGGGTTAGCTCATTCCTCGGTTAACTCATTGTTTAGCCCGGGTTTGCTTCAGTTAGCTCATTGGTTAGCTTGGGCTAGCTCATTGGTTAGCCTGGGTTAGCTCATTGGTTAGCATCAGTTAGCTCATTGGTTAGCCTCAGTTAGCTCATTGGTTAGCATCAGTTAGCTCATTGGTTAGCCTCGGTTAGCTCATTGGTTAGCTTCAGTTAGCTCATTGGTTAGCCTCGGTTAGCTGATTGGTTAGCCTGGGTTAGCTCATTCCTCGGTTAGTTCATTGGTTAGCCTGGGTTAGCTCATTGGTTAGCCTGGATTAGCTCATTGGTTAGCATCAGTTAGCTCATTAGTTAGCCTCAGTTAGCTCATTGGTTAGCATCAGTTAGCTCATTGGTTAGCCTTGGTTAGCTCATTGGTTAGCTTCAGTTAGCTCATTGGTTAGCTTCGGTTAGCTCATTGGTTAGCCTCGGTTAGCTCATTGGTTAGCCTGGGTTAGCTCATTCCTCGGTTAGTCTGGGTTAGCTCATTGGTTAGCTTCAGGGAGCTCATTGGTTAGCCTCGGTTAGCTCATTGGTTAGCATCAGTTAGCTCATTGGTTAGCCTCAGTTAGCTCATTGTTAGCTTCAGTTAGCTCATTGGTTAGCCTGGGTTAGCCTGGGTTAGCTTCAGTTAGCTCATTGGTTAGCATCAGTTAGCTCATTGTTTAGCCTCAGTTAGCTCATTGGTTAGCCTGGGTTAGCTCATTGGTTAGCCTGGGTTAGCTCATTGGTTAGCTTTGGTTGGCTCATTGGTTAGCCTTGGTTAGCTCATTGGTTAGCATCAGTTAGCTCTCTGGTTAGCATCAGTTAGCTCTTTGGTTAGCCTCAGTTAGCTCATTGGTTAGCCTCGGTTAGCTCATTGGTTAGCTTCAGTTAGCTCATTGGTTAGCTTCAGTTAGCTCATTGGTTAGCCTCGGTTAGCTCATTGGTTAGCCTGGGTTAGCTCATTCCTCGGTTAGCTCATTGGTTAGCCTGGGTTAGCTCATTGGTTAGATTCAGTTAGCTCATTGGTTAGCCTGGGTTAGCTCATTGGTTAGCATCAGTTAGCTCATTGGTTAGCCTTGGTTAGCTCATTGGTTAGCTTCAGTTAGCTCATTGGTTAGCTTCGGTTAGCTCATTGGTTAGCCTCGGTTAGCTCATTGGTTAGCCTGGGTTAGCTCATTCCTCGGTTAGTCTGGGTTAGCTCATTGGTTAGCTTCAGTTAGCTCATTGGTTAGCCTCGGTTAGCTCATTGGTTAGCATCAGTTAGCTCATTGGTTAGCCTCAGTTAGCTCATTGTTAGCTTCAGTTAGCTCATTGGTTAGCCTGGGTTAGCCTAGGTTAGCTTCAGTTAGCTCATTGGTTAGCATCAGTTAGCTCATTGTTTAGCCTCAGTTAGCTCATTGGTTAGCCTGGGTTAGCTCATTGGTTAGCCTGGGTTAGCTCATTGGTTAGCTTTGGTTGGCTCATTGGTTAGCCTTGGTTAGCTCATTGGTTAGCTTCAGTTAGCTCATTGGTTAGCTTCGGTTAGCTCATTGGTTAGCCTCGGTTAGCTCATTGGTTAGCCTGGGTTAACTCATTCCTCGGTTAGTCTGGGTTAGCTCATTGGTTAGCTTCAGTTAGCTCATTGGTTAGCCTCGGTTAGCTCATTGGTTAGCATCAGTTAGCTCATTGGTTATCCTCAGTTAGCTCATTGTTAGCTTCAGTTAGCTCATTGGTTAGCCTGGGTTAGCTTGGGTTAGCTTCAGTTAGCTCATTGGTTAGCATCAGTTAGCTCATTGTTTAGCCTCAGTTAGCTCATTGGTTAGCCTGGGTTAGCTCATTGGTTAGCCTGGGTTAGCTCATTGGTTAGCTTTGGTTGGCTCATTGGTTAGCCTTGGTTAGCTCATTGGTTAGCATCAGTTAGCTCTCTGGTTAGCATCAGTTAGCTCTTTGGTTAGCCTCAGTTAGCTCATTGGTTAGCCTCGGTTAGCTCATTGGTTAGCTTCAGTTAGCTCATTGGTTAGCTTCAGTTAGCTCATTGGTTAGCCTCGGTTAGCTCATTGGTTAGCCTGGGTTAGCTCATTCCTCGGTTAGCTCATTGGTTAGCCTGGGTTAGCTCATTGGTTAGATTCAGTTAGCTCATTGGTTAGCCTGGGTTAGCTCATTGGTTAGCCTCGGTTAGCTCATTGGTTAGCCTGGGTTAGCTCATTGGTTAGCCTGGATTATCTCATTGGTTAGCATCAGTTAGCTCATTGGTTAGCCTCAGTTAGCTCATTGGTTAGCATCAGTTAGCTCATTGGTTAGCCTTGGTTAGCTCATTGGTTAGCTTCAGTTAGCTCATTGGTTAGCTTCAGTTAGCTCATTGGTTAGCCTCGGTTAGCTCATTGGTTAGCCTGGGTTAGCTCATTCCTCGGTTAGCCTGGGTTAGCTCATTGGTTAGCTTCAGTTAGCTCATTGGTTAGCCTTGGTTAGCTCATTGGTTAGCATCAGTTAGCTCATTGGTTAGCCTCAGTTAGCTCATTGTTAGCTTCAGTTAGCTCATTGGTTAGCCTGGGTTAGCCTGGGTTAGCTTCAGTTAGCTCATTGGTTAGCATCAGTTAGCTCATTGTTTAGCCTCAGTTAGCTCATTGGTTAGCCTGGGTTAGCTCATTGGTTAGCCTGGGTTAGCTCATTGGTTAGCTTTGGTTGGCTCATTGGTTAGCCTTGGTTAGTTCATTGGTTAGCATCAGTTAGCTCTCTGGTTAGCATCAGTTAGCTCTTTGGTTAGCCTCAGTTAGCTCATTGGTTAGCCTGGGTTAGCTCATTCCTCAGTTAGCTCATTGGTTAGCTTCAGTTAGCTCATTGGTTAGCCTGGGTTAGCTCATTGGTTAGCCTCAGTTAGCTCATTGGTTAGCCTGGGTTAGCTCATTGGTTAGCATCAGTTAGCTCATTGTTTAGCCTCAGTTAACTCATTGGTTAGCCTGGGTTAGCTTATTGGTTATTTTGGGTTAGCTAATTGGTTAGCTTTGGTTGGTTCATTGGTTAGCCTTGGTTAGCTCATTGGTTAGCCTCGGTTAGCTCATTGGTTAGCATCAGTTAGCTCAATGGTTAGCCTCAGTTAGCTCATTGGTTAGCCTCGGTTAGCTCATTGGTTAGATTCAGTTAGCTCATTGGTTAACCTCGGTTAGCTCATTGGTTAGCCTGGGTTAGCTCATTACTCGGTTAGCTCATTGGTTAGCCTCGGTTAGCTCATTGGTTAGCTTCAGTTAGTTCATTGATTAGCCTGGGCTAGCTCATTGGTTAGCTTCAGTTAGTTCATTGATTAGCCTGGGTTAGCTCATTGGTTAGCTTCAGTTAGCTCATTGGTTAGCCTTGGTTAGCTCATTGGTTAGCATCAGTTAGCTCATTGGTTAGCCTCAGTTAGCTCATTGGTTAGCCTCGGTTAGCTCATTGGTTAGATTCAGTTAGCTCATTGGTTAGCCTGGGCTAGCTCATTGGTTAGCCTGGGTTAGCTCATTGGTTAGCCTGGGTAAGCTCATTGGTTAGCTTCAGTTAGCTCATTGGTTAGCCTCGGTTAGCTCATCGGTTAGCCTGGGTTAGCTCATTGGTTAGCATCAGTTAGCTCATTGGTTAGCCTCAGTTAGCTCATTGGTTAGCCTCGGTTAGCTCATTGGTTAGCCTGGGTTAGCTCATTGGTTAGCCTGGGTTAGCTCATTGGTTAGCTTCAGTTAGCTCATTGGTTAGCCTCAGTTAGCTCATTGGTTAGCATCAGTTAGCTCATTGATTAGCCTCAGTTAGCTCATTGGTTAGCCTCGGTTAGCTCATTGGTTAGATTCAGTTAGCTCATTGGTTAGCCTTAGTTAGCTCATTGGTTAGCCTGGGCTAGCTCATTGGTTAGCCTGGGTTAGCTCATTGGTTAGACTGGGTTAGCTCATTGGTTAGCATCAGTTAGCTCATTGGTTAGCCTTAGTTAGCTCATTGGTTAGCCTCGGTTAGCTCATTGGTTAGCCTGGGTTAGCTCATTACTCGGTTAGCTCATTGGTTAGCCTCGGTTAGCTCATTGGTTAGCTTCAGTTAGTTCATTGATTAGCCTGGGCTAGCTCATTGGTTAGCTTCAGTTAGTTAATTGATTAGCCTGGGTTAGCTCATTGGTTAGCTTCAGTTAGCTCATTGGTTAGCCTCGGTTAGCTCATTGGTTAGCATCAGTTAGCTCATTGTTTAGCTTCAGTTAGCTCATTGGTTAGTTTCAGTTAGCTCATTGGTTAGCTTCGGTTAGCTCATTGGTTAGACTGGGTTAGCTCATTGGTTAGCATGAGTTAGCTCATTGGTTAGCCTCAGTTAGCTCAGTGGTTAGCATCAGTTAGCTCATTGGTTAGCCTCGGTTAGCTCATTGGTTAGCTTCAGTTAGCTCATTGGTTAGCTTCAGTTAGCTCATTGGTTAGCCTCGGTTAGCTCATTGGTTAGCCTGGGTTAGCTCATTCCTCGGTAAGCTCATTGGTTAGCCTGGGTTAGCTCATTGGTTAGCATCAGTTAGCTCATTGGTTAGCCTCAGTTAGCTCATTGTTAGCTTCAGTTAGCTCATTGGTTAGCCTGGGTTAGCCTGGGTTAGCTTCAGTTAGCTCATTGGTTAGGATCAGTTAGCTCATTGTTTAGCCTCAGTTAGCTCATTGGTTAGCCTGGGTGAGCTCATTTTTTAGCCTGGGTTAGCTCATTGGTTAGCTTTGGTTGGCTCATTGGTTAGCCTTGGTTAGCTCATTGGTTAGCATCAGTTAGCTCTCTGGTTAGCATCAGTTAGCTCTTTGGTTAGCCTCAGTTAGCTCATTGGTTAGCCTGGGTTAGCTCATTCCTCAGTTAGCTCATTGGTTAGCTTCAGTTAGCTCATTGGTTAGCCTGTGTTAGCTCATTGGTTAGCCTCAGTTAGCTCATTGGTTAGCCTGGGTTAGCTCATTGGTTAGCTTCAGTTAGCTCATTGGTTAGCCTCGGTTAGCTCAATGGTTAGCCTGCGTTAGCTCATTGGTTAGCTTCAGTTAGCTCATTGGTTAGCCTGGGTTAGCTCATTGGTTAGCCTGGGTTAGCTCATTGGTTAGCCTGGGTTAGCTCATTGGTTAGCTTCAGTTAGCTCATTGGTTAGCCTCGGTTAGCTCATTGGTTAGCCTGGGTTAGCTCATTGGTTAGCTTCAGTTAGCTCATTGGTTAGCCTCGGTTAGCTCATTGGTTAGCCTGGGTTAGCTCATTCCTCGGTTAACTCATTGTTTAGCCCGGGTTTGCTTCAGTTAGCTCATTGGTTAGCTTGGGCTAGCTCATTGGTTAGCCTGGGTTAGCTCATTGGTTAGCATCAGTTAGCTCATTGGTTAGCTTCAGTTAGCTCATTGGTTAGCTTCAGTTAGCTCATTGGTTAGAGAGAACGCACTCCCCTGAAAACTCCCCTTGAATTCCTCCAGACTCAGAAAATGTAAAAGTTCACCTTTTGGAGATCCATAGAAAAAGGGTGAAAATGTTTGTTTTTTTGCCACAGCATGGATTCAAATACGCGACCAACCGCATCCAGGGGCGAGCTTTAACGCAGTGAGCCACTGGACCTGAGTACTCAAACATGCCTACTTGTGCAGCTTAGACACTCTGAATTCAGTAAATGTACAACTTTTTCTCCATCAAAATGAACAAATGAGACATGAAATAACATCTACAGATCAAGACGAAGCGAATGGAAGCGGTCCCAGCCTCGTAGCTGTGAACAGCTGTGATCGCAGGAAAATGCTGTTTCAAAGATTTCTCAGTATATCTCCGGGACATTTCCCTGGCTTTACCACCGTCACAATGGACAAACGAGACATGAAATAACATCAACAGATCAAGACGAAGCGAATGGAAGTACCCCCGGAGTCATAGCATGTGTAAATCGTTAGCCTCGGTTAGCTCATTGGTTAGCCTCAGTTAGCTCATTGGTTAGCCTGGGTTAGCTCATTGGTTAGCCTGGGTAAGCTCATTGGTTAGCTTCAGTTAGCTCATTGGTTAGCCTGGGTTAGCTCATTGGTTAGCCTGGATTAGCTCATTGGTTAGCATCAGTTAGCTCATTAGTTAGCCTCAGTTAGCTCATTGGTTAGCATCAGTTAGCTCATTGGTTAGCCTTGGTTAGCTCATTGGTTAGCCTGGGTTAGCTCATTCCTCGGTTAGTCTGGGTTAGCTCATTGGTTAGCTTCAGGTAGCTCATTGGTTAGCCTCGGTTAGCTCATTGGTTAGCATCATTTAGCTCATTGGTTAGCCTCAGTTAGCTCATTGTTAGCTTCAGTTAGCTCATTGGTTAGCCTGGGTTAGCCTGGGTTAGCTTCAGTTAGCTCATTGGTTAGCATCAGTTAGCTCATTGTTTAGCCTCAGTTAGCTCATTGGTTAGCCTGGGTTAGCTCATTGGTTAGCCTGGGTTAGCTCATTGGTTAGCTTTGGTTGGCTCATTGGTTAGCCTTGGTTAGCTTATTGGTTAGCATCAGTTAGCTCTCTGGTTAGCATCAGTTAGCTCTTTGGTTAGCCTCAGTTAGCTCATTGGTTAGCCTCGGTTAGCTCATTGGTTAGCTTCAGTTAGCTCATTGGTTAGCTTCAGTTAGCTCATTGGTTAGCCTCGGTTAGCTCATTGGTTAGCCTGGGTTAGCTCATTCCTCGGTTAGCTCATTGGTTAGCCTGGCTTAGCTCATTGGTTAGATTCAGTTAGCTCATTGGTTAGCCTGGGTTAGCTCATTGGTTAGCATCAGTTAGCTCATTGGTTAGCCTTGGTTAGCTCATTGGTTAGCTTCAGTTAGCTCATTGGTTAGCTTCGGTTAGCTCATTGGTTAGCCTCGGTTAGCTCATTGGTTAGCCTGGGTTAGCTCATTCCTCGGTTAGTCTGGGTTAGCTCATTGGTTAGCTTCAGTTAGCTCATTGGTTAGCCTCGGTTAGCTCATTGGTTAGCATCAGTTAGCTCATTGGTTAGCCTCAGTTAGCTCATTGTTAGCTTCAGTTAGCTCATTGGTTAGCCTGGGTTAGCCTAGGTTAGCTTCAGTTAGCTCATTGGTTAGCATCAGTTAGCTCATTGTTTAGCCTCAGTTAGCTCATTGGTTAGCCTGGGTTAGCTCATTGGTTAGCCTGGGTTAGCTCATTGGTTAGCTTTGGTTGGCTCATTGGTTAGCCTTGGTTAGCTCATTGGTTAGCTTCAGTTAGCTCATTGGTTAGCTTCGGTTAGCTCATTGGTTAGCCATGGTTAGCTCATTGGTTAGCCTGGGTTTGCTCATTCCTCGGTTAGTCTGGGTTAGCTCATTGGTTAGCTTCAGTTAGCTCATTGGTTAGCCTCGGTTAGCTCATTGGTTGGCATCAGTTAGCTCATTGGTTAGCCTCAGTTAGCTCATTGTTAGCTTCAGTTAGCTCATTGGTTAGCATCAGTTAGCTCATTGTTTAGCCTCAGTTAGCTCATTGGTTAGCCTGTGTTAGCTCATTGGTTAGCCTGGGTTAGCTCATTGGTTAGCTTTGGTTGGCTCATTGGTTAGCCTTGGTTAGCTCATTGGTTAGCATCAGTTAGCTCTCTGGTTAGCTTCAGTTAGCTCATTGGTTAGCCTCGGTTAGCTCATTGGTTAGCCTGGGTTAGCTCATTCCTCGGTTAGCTCATTGGTTAGCCTGGGTTAGCTCATTGGTTAGATTCAGTTAGCTCATTGGTTAGCCTGGGTTAGCTCATTGGTTAGCCTCGGTTAGCTCATTGGTTAGCCTGGGTTAGCTCATTGGTTAGCCTGGATTATCTCATTGGTTAGCATCAGTTAGCTCATTGGTTAGCCTCAGTTAGCTCATTGGTTAGCATCAGTTAGCTCAATGGTTAGCCTTGGTTAGCTCATTGGTTAGCTTCAGTTAGCTCATTGGTTAGCTTCAGTTAGCTCATTGGTTAGCCTCGGTTAGCTCATTGGTTAGCCTGGGTTAGCTCATTCCTCGGTTAGCCTGGGTTAGCTCATTGGTTAGCTTCAGTTAGCTCATTGGTTAGCCTTGGTTAGCTCATTGGTTAGCATCAGTTAGCTCATTGGTTAGCCTCAGTTAGCTCATTGTTAGCTTCAGTTAGCTCATTGGTTAGCCTGGGTTAGCCTGGATTAGCTTCAGTTAGCTCATTGGTTAGCATCAGTTAGCTCATTGTTTAGCCTCAGTTAGCTCATTGGTTAGCCTGGGTTAGCTCATTGGTTAGCCTGGGTTAGCTCATTGGTTAGCTTTGGTTGGCTCATTGGTTAGCCTTGGTTAGCTCATTGGTTAGCATCAGTTAGCTCTCTGGTTAGCATCAGTTAGCTCATTGGTTAGCTTCAGTTAGCTCATTGGTTAGCTTCAGTTAGCTCATTGGTTAGCCTCGGTTAGCTCATTGGTTAGCCTGGGTTAGCTCATTCCTCGGTTAGCCTGGGTTAGCTCATTGGTTAGCTTCAGTTAGCTCATTGGTTAGCCTTGGTTAGCTCATTGTTTAGCCTCAGTTAGCTCATTGGTTAGCCTGGGTTAGCTCATTGGTTAGCCTGGGTTAGCTCATTGGTTAGCTTTGGTTGGCTCATTGGTTAGCCTTGGTTAGCTCATTGGTTAGCATCAGTTAGCTCTCTGGTTAGCATCAGTTAGCTCTTTGGTTAGCCTCAGTTAGCTCATTGGTTAGCCTGGGTTAGCTCATTCCTCAGTTAGCTCATTGGTTAGCTTCAGTTAGCTCATTGGTTAGCCTGTGTTAGCTCATTGGTTAGCCTCGGTTAGCTCATTGGTTAGCCTGGGTTAGCTCATTCCTCGGTTAACTCATTGTTTAGCCCGGGTTTGCTTCAGTTAGCTCATTGGTTAGCTTGGGCTAGCTCATTGGTTAGCCTGGGTTAGCTCATTGGTTAGCATCAGTTAGCTCATTGGTTAGCCTCAGTTAGCTCATTGGTTAGCATCAGTTAGCTCATTGGTTAGCCTCGGTTAGCTCATTGGTTAGCTTCAGTTAGCTCATTGGTTAGCCTCGGTTAGCTGATTGGTTAGCCTGGGTTAGCTCATTCCTCGGTTAGTTCATTGGTTAGCCTGGGTTAGCTCATTGGTTAGCCTGGATTAGCTCATTGGTTAGCATCAGTTAGCTCATTAGTTAGCCTCAGTTAGCTCATTGGTTAGCATCAGTTAGCTCATTGGTTAGCCTTGGTTAGCTCATTGGTTAGCTTCAGTTAGCTCATTGGTTAGCTTCGGTTAGCTCATTGGTTAGCCTCGGTTAGCTCATTGGTTAGCCTGGGTTAGCTCATTCCTCGGTTAGTCTGGGTTAGCTCATTGGTTAGCTTCAGGGAGCTCATTGGTTAGCCTCGGTTAGCTCATTGGTTAGCATCAGTTAGCTCATTGGTTAGCCTCAGTTAGCTCATTGTTAGCTTCAGTTAGCTCATTGGTTAGCCTGGGTTAGCCTGGGTTAGCTTCAGTTAGCTCATTGGTTAGCATCAGTTAGCTCATTGTTTAGCCTCAGTTAGCTCATTGGTTAGCCTGGGTTAGCTCATTGGTTAGCCTGGGTTAGCTCATTGGTTAGCTTTGGTTGGCTCATTGGTTAGCCTTGGTTAGCTCATTGGTTAGCATCAGTTAGCTCTCTGGTTAGCATCAGTTAGCTCTTTGGTTAGCCTCAGTTAGCTCATTGGTTAGCCTCGGTTAGCTCATTGGTTAGCTTCAGTTAGCTCATTGGTTAGCTTCAGTTAGCTCATTGGTTAGCCTCGGTTAGCTCATTGGTTAGCCTGGGTTAGCTCATTCCTCGGTTAGCTCATTGGTTAGCCTGGGTTAGCTCATTGGTTAGATTCAGTTAGCTCATTGGTTAGCCTGGGTTAGCTCATTGGTTAGCATCAGTTAGCTCATTGGTTAGCCTTGGTTAGCTCATTGGTTAGCTTCAGTTAGCTCATTGGTTAGCTTCGGTTAGCTCATTGGTTAGCCTCGGTTAGCTCATTGGTTAGCCTGGGTTAGCTCATTCCTCGGTTAGTCTGGGTTAGCTCATTGGTTAGCTTCAGTTAGCTCATTGGTTAGCCTCGGTTAGCTCATTGGTTAGCATCAGTTAGCTCATTGGTTAGCCTCAGTTAGCTCATTGTTAGCTTCAGTTAGCTCATTGGTTAGCCTGGGTTAGCCTAGGTTAGCTTCAGTTAGCTCATTGGTTAGCATCAGTTAGCTCATTGTTTAGCCTCAGTTAGCTCATTGGTTAGCCTGGGTTAGCTCATTGGTTAGCCTGGGTTAGCTCATTGGTTAGCTTTGGTTGGCTCATTGGTTAGCCTTGGTTAGCTCATTGGTTAGCTTCAGTTAGCTCATTGGTTAGCTTCGGTTAGCTCATTGGTTAGCCTCGGTTAGCTCATTGGTTAGCCTGGGTTAACTCATTCCTCGGTTAGTCTGGGTTAGCTCATTGGTTAGCTTCAGTTAGCTCATTGGTTAGCCTCGGTTAGCTCATTGGTTAGCATCAGTTAGCTCATTGGTTATCCTCAGTTAGCTCATTGTTAGCTTCAGTTAGCTCATTGGTTAGCCTGGGTTAGCTTGGGTTAGCTTCAGTTAGCTCATTGGTTAGCATCAGTTAGCTCATTGTTTAGCCTCAGTTAGCTCATTGGTTAGCCTGGGTTAGCTCATTGGTTAGCCTGGGTTAGCTCATTGGTTAGCTTTGGTTGGCTCATTGGTTAGCCTTGGTTAGCTCATTGGTTAGCATCAGTTAGCTCTCTGGTTAGCATCAGTTAGCTCTTTGGTTAGCCTCAGTTAGCTCATTGGTTAGCCTCGGTTAGCTCATTGGTTAGCTTCAGTTAGCTCATTGGTTAGCTTCAGTTAGCTCATTGGTTAGCCTCGGTTAGCTCATTGGTTAGCCTGGGTTAGCTCATTCCTCGGTTAGCTCATTGGTTAGCCTGGGTTAGCTCATTGGTTAGATTCAGTTAGCTCATTGGTTAGCCTGGGTTAGCTCATTGGTTAGCCTCGGTTAGCTCATTGGTTAGCCTGGGTTAGCTCATTGGTTAGCCTGGATTATCTCATTGGTTAGCATCAGTTAGCTCATTGGTTAGCCTCAGTTAGCTCATTGGTTAGCATCAGTTAGCTCATTGGTTAGCCTTGGTTAGCTCATTGGTTAGCTTCAGTTAGCTCATTGGTTAGCTTCAGTTAGCTCATTGGTTAGCCTCGGTTAGCTCATTGGTTAGCCTGGGTTAGCTCATTCCTCGGTTAGCCTGGGTTAGCTCATTGGTTAGCTTCAGTTAGCTCATTGGTTAGCCTTGGTTAGCTCATTGGTTAGCATCAGTTAGCTCATTGGTTAGCCTCAGTTAGCTCATTGTTAGCTTCAGTTAGCTCATTGGTTAGCCTGGGTTAGCCTGGGTTAGCTTCAGTTAGCTCATTGGTTAGCATCAGTTAGCTCATTGTTTAGCCTCAGTTAGCTCATTGGTTAGCCTGGGTTAGCTCATTGGTTAGCCTGGGTTAGCTCATTGGTTAGCTTTGGTTGGCTCATTGGTTAGCCTTGGTTAGTTCATTGGTTAGCATCAGTTAGCTCTCTGGTTAGCATCAGTTAGCTCTTTGGTTAGCCTCAGTTAGCTCATTGGTTAGCCTGGGTTAGCTCATTCCTCAGTTAGCTCATTGGTTAGCTTCAGTTAGCTCATTGGTTAGCCTGGGTTAGCTCATTGGTTAGCCTCAGTTAGCTCATTGGTTAGCCTGGGTTAGCTCATTGGTTAGCATCAGTTAGCTCATTGTTTAGCCTCAGTTAACTCATTGGTTAGCCTGGGTTAGCTTATTGGTTATTTTGGGTTAGCTAATTGGTTAGCTTTGGTTGGTTCATTGGTTAGCCTTGGTTAGCTCATTGGTTAGCCTCGGTTAGCTCATTGGTTAGCATCAGTTAGCTCAATGGTTAGCCTCAGTTAGCTCATTGGTTAGCCTCGGTTAGCTCATTGGTTAGATTCAGTTAGCTCATTGGTTAACCTCGGTTAGCTCATTGGTTAGCCTGGGTTAGCTCATTACTCGGTTAGCTCATTGGTTAGCCTCGGTTAGCTCATTGGTTAGCTTCAGTTAGTTCATTGATTAGCCTGGGCTAGCTCATTGGTTAGCTTCAGTTAGTTCATTGATTAGCCTGGGTTAGCTCATTGGTTAGCTTCAGTTAGCTCATTGGTTAGCCTTGGTTAGCTCATTGGTTAGCATCAGTTAGCTCATTGGTTAGCCTCAGTTAGCTCATTGGTTAGCCTCGGTTAGCTCATTGGTTAGATTCAGTTAGCTCATTGGTTAGCCTGGGCTAGCTCATTGGTTAGCCTGGGTTAGCTCATTGGTTAGCCTGGGTAAGCTCATTGGTTAGCTTCAGTTAGCTCATTGGTTAGCCTCGGTTAGCTCATCGGTTAGCCTGGGTTAGCTCATTGGTTAGCATCAGTTAGCTCATTGGTTAGCCTCAGTTAGCTCATTGGTTAGCCTCGGTTAGCTCATTGGTTAGCCTGGGTTAGCTCATTGGTTAGCCTGGGTTAGCTCATTGGTTAGCTTCAGTTAGCTCATTGGTTAGCCTCAGTTAGCTCATTGGTTAGCATCAGTTAGCTCATTGATTAGCCTCAGTTAGCTCATTGGTTAGCCTCGGTTAGCTCATTGGTTAGATTCAGTTAGCTCATTGGTTAGCCTTAGTTAGCTCATTGGTTAGCCTGGGCTAGCTCATTGGTTAGCCTGGGTTAGCTCATTGGTTAGACTGGGTTAGCTCATTGGTTAGCATCAGTTAGCTCATTGGTTAGCCTTAGTTAGCTCATTGGTTAGCCTCGGTTAGCTCATTGGTTAGCCTGGGTTAGCTCATTACTCGGTTAGCTCATTGGTTAGCCTCGGTTAGCTCATTGGTTAGCTTCAGTTAGTTCATTGATTAGCCTGGGCTAGCTCATTGGTTAGCTTCAGTTAGTTAATTGATTAGCCTGGGTTAGCTCATTGGTTAGCTTCAGTTAGCTCATTGGTTAGCCTCGGTTAGCTCATTGGTTAGCATCAGTTAGCTCATTGTTTAGCTTCAGTTAGCTCATTGGTTAGTTTCAGTTAGCTCATTGGTTAGCTTCGGTTAGCTCATTGGTTAGACTGGGTTAGCTCATTGGTTAGCATCAGTTAGCTCATTGGTTAGCCTCAGTTAGCTCAGTGGTTAGCATCAGTTAGCTCATTGGTTAGCCTCGGTTAGCTCATTGGTTAGCTTCAGTTAGCTCATTGGTTAGCTTCAGTTAGCTCATTGGTTAGCCTCGGTTAGCTCATTGGTTAGCCTGGGTTAGCTCATTCCTCGGTAAGCTCATTGGTTAGCCTGGGTTAGCTCATTGGTTAGCATCAGTTAGCTCATTGGTTAGCCTCAGTTAGCTCATTGTTAGCTTCAGTTAGCTCATTGGTTAGCCTGGGTTAGCCTGGGTTAGCTTCAGTTAGCTCATTGGTTAGGATCAGTTAGCTCATTGTTTAGCCTCAGTTAGCTCATTGGTTAGCCTGGGTGAGCTCATTTTTTAGCCTGGGTTAGCTCATTGGTTAGCTTTGGTTGGCTCATTGGTTAGCCTTGGTTAGCTCATTGGTTAGCATCAGTTAGCTCTCTGGTTAGCATCAGTTAGCTCTTTGGTTAGCCTCAGTTAGCTCATTGGTTAGCCTGGGTTAGCTCATTCCTCAGTTAGCTCATTGGTTAGCTTCAGTTAGCTCATTGGTTAGCCTGTGTTAGCTCATTGGTTAGCCTCAGTTAGCTCATTGGTTAGCCTGGGTTAGCTCATTGGTTAGCTTCAGTTAGCTCATTGGTTAGCCTCGGTTAGCTCAATGGTTAGCCTGCGTTAGCTCATTGGTTAGCTTCAGTTAGCTCATTGGTTAGCCTGGGTTAGCTCATTGGTTAGCCTGGGTTAGCTCATTGGTTAGCCTGGGTTAGCTCATTGGTTAGCTTCAGTTAGCTCATTGGTTAGCCTCGGTTAGCTCATTGGTTAGCCTGGGTTAGCTCATTGGTTAGCTTCAGTTAGCTCATTGGTTAGCCTCGGTTAGCTCATTGGTTAGCCTGGGTTAGCTCATTCCTCGGTTAACTCATTGTTTAGCCCGGGTTTGCTTCAGTTAGCTCATTGGTTAGCTTGGGCTAGCTCATTGGTTAGCCTGGGTTAGCTCATTGGTTAGCATCAGTTAGCTCATTGGTTAGCTTCAGTTAGCTCATTGGTTAGCTTCAGTTAGCTCATTGGTTAGAGAGAACGCACTCCCCTGAAAACTCCCCTTGAATTCCTCCAGACTCAGAAAATGTAAAAGTTCACCTTTTGGAGATCCATAGAAAAAGGGTGAAAATGTTTGTTTTTTTGCCACAGCATGGATTCAAATACGCGACCAACCGCATCCAGGGGCGAGCTTTAACGCAGTGAGCCACTGGACCTGAGTACTCAAACATGCCTACTTGTGCAGCTTAGACACTCTGAATTCAGTAAATGTACAACTTTTTCTCCATCAAAATGAACAAATGAGACATGAAATAACATCTACAGATCAAGACGAAGCGAATGGAAGCGGTCCCAGCCTCGTAGCTGTGAACAGCTGTGATCGCAGGAAAATGCTGTTTCAAAGATTTCTCAGTATATCTCCGGGACATTTCCCTGGCTTTACCACCGTCACAATGGACAAACGAGACATGAAATAACATCAACAGATCAAGACGAAGCGAATGGAAGTACCCCCGGAGTCATAGCATGTGTAAATCGTTAGCCTCGGTTAGCTCATTGGTTAGCCTCAGTTAGCTCATTGGTTAGCCTGGGTTAGCTCATTGGTTAGCCTGGGTAAGCTCATTGGTTAGCTTCAGTTAGCTCATTGGTTAGCCTCGGTTAGCTCATTGGTTAGCCTGGGTTAGCTCATTGGTTAGCATCAGTTAGCTCATTGGTTAGCCTCAGTTAGCTCATTGGTTAGCCTCGGTTAGCTCATTGGTTAGCCTGGGTTAGCTCATTGGTTAGCCTGGGTTAGCTCATTGGTTAGCTTCAGTTAGCTCATTGGTTAGCCTCGGTTAGGTCATTGGTTAGCCTGGGTTAGCTCATTCCTCGGTTAGCTCATTGGTTAGCCTGGGTGAGCTCATTTTTTAGCCTGGGTTAGCTCATTGGTTAGCTTTGGTTGGCTCATTGGTTAGCCTTGGTTAGCTCATTGGTTAGCATCAGTTAGCTCTCTGGTTAGCATCAGTTAGCTCTTTGGTTAGCCTCAGTTAGCTCATTGGTTAGCCTGGGTTAGCTCATTCCTCAGTTAGCTCATTGGTTAGCTTCAGTTAGCTCATTGGTTAGCCTGTGTTAGCTCATTGGTTAGCCTCAGTTAGCTCATTGGTTAGCCTGGGTTAGCTCATTGGTTAGCTTCAGTTAGCTCATTGGTTAGCCTCGGTTAGCTCAATGGTTAGCCTGCGTTAGCTCATTGGTTAGCTTCAGTTAGCTCATTGGTTAGCCTGGGTTAGCTCATTGGTTAGCCTGGGTTAGCTCATTGGTTAGCCTGGGTTAGCTCATTGGTTAGCTTCAGTTAGCTCATTGGTTAGCCTCGGTTAGCTCATTGGTTAGCCTGGGTTAGCTCATTGGTTAGCTTCAGTTAGCTCATTGGTTAGCCTCGGTTAGCTCATTGGTTAGCCTGGGTTAGCTCATTCCTCGGTTAACTCATTGTTTAGCCCGGGTTTGCTTCAGTTAGCTCGTTGGTTAGCTTGGGCTAGCTCATTGGTTAGCCTGGGTTAGCTCATTGGTTAGCATCAGTTAGCTCATTGGTTAGCTTCAGTTAGCTCATTGGTTAGCTTCAGTTAGCTCATTGGTTAGAGAGAACGCACTCCCCTGAAAACTCCCCTTGAATTCCTCCAGACTCAGAAAATGTAAAAGTTCACCTTTTGGAGATCCATAGAAAAAGGGTGAAAATGTTTGTTTTTTTGCGACAGCATGGATTCAAATACGCGACCAACCGCATCCAGGGGCGAGCTTTAACGCAGTGAGCCACTGGACCTGAGTACTCAAACATGCCTACTTGTGCAGCTTAGACACTCTGAATTCAGTAAATGTACAACTTTTTCTCCATCAAAATGAACAAATGAGACATGAAATAACATCTACAGATCAAGACGAAGCGAATGGAAGCGGTCCCAGCCTCGTAGCTGTGAACAGCTGTGATCGCAGGAAAATGCTGTTTCAAAGATTTCTCAGTATATCTCCGGGACATTTCCCTGGCTTTACCACCGTCACAATGGACAAACGAGACATGAAATAACATCAACAGATCAAGACGAAGCGAATGGAAGTACCCCCGGAGTCATAGCATGTGTAAATCGTTAGCCTCGGTTAGCTCATTGGTTAGCCTCAGTTAACTCATTGGTTAGCCTGGGTTAGCTCATTGGTTAGCCTGGGTAAGCTCATTGGTTAGCTTCAGTTAGCTCATTGGTTAGCCTCGGTTAGCTCATTGGTTAGCCTGGGTTAGCTCATTGGTTAGCATCAGTTAGCTCATTGGTTAGCCTCAGTTAGCTCATTGGTTAGCCTCGGTTAGCTCATTGGTTAGCCTGGGTTAGCTCATTGGTTAGCCTGGGTTAGCTCATTGGTTAGCTTCAGTTAGCTCATTGGTTAGCCTCGGTTAGGTCATTGGTTAGCCTGGGTTAGCTCATTCCTCGGTTAGCTCATTGGTTAGCCTGGGTTAGCTTCAGTTAGCTCATTGGTTAGCATCAGTTAGCTCATTGATTAGCCTCAGTTAGCTCATTGGTTAGCCTCGGTTAGCTCATTGGTTAGATTCAGTTAGCTCATTGGTTAGCCTGGGCTAGCTCATTGGTTAGCCTGGGTTAGCTCATTGGTTAGCCTGGGTTAGCTCATTGGTTAGCTTCAGTTAGCTCATTGGTTAGCCTCGGTTAGCTCATTGGTTAGCCTGGGTTAGCTCATTGGTTAGCATCAGTTAGCTCATTGGTTAGCCTCGGTTAGCTCATTGGTGAGCTTCAGTTAGTTCATTGATTAGCCTGGGCTAGCTCATTGGTTGGCTTCAGTTAGTTCATTTATTAGCCTGGGTTAGCTCATTGGTTAGCTTCAGTTAGCTCATTGGTTAGCCTCGGTTAGCTCATTGGTTAGCATCAGTTAGCTCATTGTTTAACTTCAGTTAGCTCATTGGTTAGCTTCAGTTAGCTCATTGGTTAGCCTCGGTTAGCTCATTGGTTAGCATCAGTTAGCTCATTGTTTAGCTTCAGTTAGCTCATTGGTTAGCTTCAGTTAGCTCATTGGTTAGCCTCGGTTAGCTCATTGGTTAGCCTGGGTTAGCTCATTCCTCGGTTAGCTCATTGGTTAGCCTGGGTTAGCTCATTGGTTAGCTTCAGTTAGCTCATTGGTTAGCCTGGGTTAGCTCATTGGTTAGCCTCGGTTAGCTCATTGGTTAGCCTGGGTTAGCTCATTGGTTAGCCTGGATTAGCTCATTGGTTAGCATCAGTTAGCTCATTGGTTAGCCTCAGTTAGCTCATTGGTTAGCATCAGTTAGCTCATTGGTTAGCCTTGGTTAGCTCATTGGTTATCTTCAGTTAGCTCATTGGTTAGCTTCAGTTAGCTCATTGGTTAGCCTCGGTTACCTCAATGGTTAGCCTGGGTTAGCTCATTCCTCAGTTAGCCTGGGTTAGCTCATTGGTTAGCTTCAGTTAGCTCATTGCTTAGCCTCGGTTAGCTCATTGGTTAGCCTGGGTTAGCTCATTGGTTAGCATCAGTTAGCTCATTGGTTAGCTTCAGTTAGTTCATTGATTAGACTGGGCTAGCTCATTGGTTAGCTTCAGTTAATTCATTGATTAGCCTGGGTTAGCTCATTGGTTAGCTTTAGTTAGCTCATTGGTTAGCCTTGGTTAGCTCATTGGTTAGCATCAGTTAGCTCATTGTTTAGCTTCAGTTAGCTCATTGGTTAGCTTCAGTTAGCTCATTGGTTAGCCTGGGTTAGCTCATTGGTTAGCCTGGGTTGGTTAGCCTCGGTTAGCTCATTGGTTAGCATCAGTTAGCTCATTGTTTAGCTTCAGTTAGCTCATTGGTTAGCTTCAGTTAGCTCATTGGTTAGCCTGGGTTAGCTCATTGGTTAGCCTGGGTTAGCTCATTGGTTAGCATCAGTTAGCTCATTGGTTAGCTTCAGTTAGTTCATTGATTAGCCTGGGCTACCTCATTGGTTTGCTTCAGTTAGTTCATTGATTAGCCTGGGTTAGCTCATTGGTTAGCTTTAGTTAGCTCATTGGTTAGCCTCAGTTAGCTCATTGGTTAGCATCAGTTAGCTCATTGTTTAGCTTCAGTTAGCTCATTGGTTAGCTTCAGTTAGCTCATTGGTTAGCCTGGGTTAGCTCATTGGTTAGCCTGGGTTAGCTCGTTGGTTAGCCTGGGTGAACTCATTGGTTAGCTTCAGTTAGCTCATTGGTTAGCCTCGGTTAGCTCATTGGTTAGCCTGCGTTAGCTCATTGGTTAGCTTCAGTTAGCTCATTGGTTAGCCTGGGTTAGCTCATTGGTTAGCCTGGGTTAGCTCATTGGTTAGCCTGGGTAAGCTCATTGGTTAGCTTCAGTTAGCTCATTGGTTAGCCTCGGTTAGCTCATTGGTTAGCCTGTGTTGGTTAGCCTCGGTTAGCTCATTGGTTAGCATCAGTTAGCTCATTGGTTAGCCTCAGTTAGCTCATTGGTTAGCCTCGGTTAGCTCATTGGTTAGATTCAGTTAGCTCATTGGTTAGCCTGGGCTAGCTCATTGGTTAGCTTCAGTTAGCTCATTGGTTAGCTTCAGTTAGCTCATTGGTTAGCCTCGGTTTGCTCATTGGTTAGCCTGGGTTAGCTCATTCCTCGGTTAGCCTGGGTTAGCTCATTGGTTAGCTTCAGTTAGCTCATTGGTTAGCCTCGGTTAGCTCATTGGTTAGCATCAGTTAGCTCATTGATTAGCCTCAGTTAGCTCATTGTTAGCTTCAGTTAGCTCATTGGTTAGCCTGGGTTAGCCTGGGTTAGCTTCAGTTAGCTCATTGTTCAGCCTCAGTTAGCTCATTGGTTAGCCTGGGTTAGCTCATTCCTCAGTTAGCTCATTGGTTAGCTTCAGTTAGCTCATTGGTTAGCCTGGGTTAGCTCATTGGTTAGCCTCAGTTAGCTCATTGGTTAGCCTGGGTTAGCTCATTGGTTAGCATCAGTTAGCTCATTGTTTAGCCTCAGTTAACTCATTGGTTAGCCTGGGTTAGCTTATTGGTTATTTTGGGTTAGCTCATTGGTTAGCCTGGGTTAGCTCATTGGTTAGCTTCAGTTAGCTCATTGGTTAGCCTCGGTTAGCTCATTGGTTAGCCTGGGTTAGCTCATTCCTCGGTTAGCTCATTGGTTAGCCTGGGTTAGCTTCAGTTAGCTCATTGGTTAATAATAATAATAAATAATAATAATGCATTTATTTTATAAGGCGCCTTTCAAGGCACTCAAGGTCGCCGTACAACAAGGTTAAAAACAATTTTTACAAACATAGTTAAAAGCAAAACACAGTTTAAAAACATAACTACTAAAAACATACAGGTTAGCCTCAGTTAGCTCATTGGTTAGCATCAGTTAGCTCATTGATTAGCCTCAGTTAGCTCATTGGTTAGCCTCGGTTAGCTCATTGGTTAGATTCAGTTAGCTTATTGGTTAGCCTGGGCTAGCTCATTGGTTAGCCTGGGTTAGCTCATTGGTTAGCCTGGGTTAGCTCATTGGTTAGCTTCAGTTAGCTCATTGGTTAGCCTCGGTTAGCTCATTGGTTAGCCTGGGTTAGCTCATTGGTTAGCATCAGTTAGCTCATTGGTTAGCCTTAGTTAGCTCATTGGTTAGCCTCGGTTAGCTCATTGGTTAGCCTGGGTTAGCTCATTACTCGGTTAGCTCATTGGTTAGCCTCGGTTAGCTCATTGGTTAGCTTCAGTTAGATCATTGATTAGCCTGGGCTAGCTCATTGGTTAGCTTCAGTTAGTTAATTGATTAGCCTGGGTTAGCTCATTGGTTAGCTTCAGTTAGCTCATTGGTTAGCCTCGGTTAGCTCATTGGTTAGCATCAGTTAGCTCATTGTTTAGCTTCAGTTAGCTCATTGGTTAGCTTCAGGTAGCTCATTGGTTAGCCTCGGTTAGCTCATTGGTTAGCCTGGGTTAGCTCATTGGTTAGCATCAGTTAGCTCATTGGTTAGCCTCAGTTAGCTCATTGGTTAGCATCAGTTAGCTCATTGGTTAGCCTCGGTTAGCTCATTGGTTAGCCTCGGTTAGCTCATTGGTTAGCATCAGTTAGCTCATTGTTTAACTTCAGTTAGCTCATTGGTTAGCTTCAGTTAGCTCATTGGTTAGCCTCGGTTAGCTCATTGGTTAGCATCAGTTAGCTCATTGTTTAGCTTCAGTTAGCTCATTGGTTAGCTTCAGTTAGCTCATCGGTTAGCCTCGGTTAGCTCATTGGTTAGCCTGGGTTAGCTCATTCCTCGGTTAGCTCATTGGTTAGCCTGGGTTAGCTCATTGGTTAGCTTCAGTTAGCTCATTGGTTAGCCTGGGTTAGCTCATTGGTTAGCCTCGGTTAGCTCATTGGTTAGCCTGGGTTAGCTCATTGGTTAGCCTGGATTAGCTCATTGGTTAGCATCAGTTAGCTCATTGGTTAGCCTCAGTTAGCTCATTGGTTAGCATCAGTTAGCTCATTGGTTAGCCTTGGTTAGCTCATTGGTTATCTTCAGTTAGCTCATTGGTTAGCTTCAGTTAGCTCATTGGTTAGCCTCGGTTACCTCATTGGTTAGCCTGGGTTAGCTCATTCCTCAGTTAGCCTGGGTTAGCTCATTGGTTAGCTTCAGTTAGCTCATTGCTTAGCCTCGGTTAGCTCATTGGTTAGCCTGGGTTAGCTCATTGGTTAGCATCAGTTAGCTCATTGGTTAGCTTCAGTTAGTTCATTGATTAGACTGGGCTAGCTCATTGGTTAGCTTCAGTTAATTCATTGATTAGCCTGGGTTAGCTCATTGGTTAGCTTTAGTTAGCTCATTGGTTAGCCTTGGTTAGCTCATTGGTTAGCATCAGTTAGCTCATTGTTTAGCTTCAGTTAGCTCATTGGTTAGCTTCAGTTAGCTCATTGGTTAGCCTGGGTTAGCTCATTGGTTAGCCTGGGTTGGTTAGCCTCGGTTAGCTCATTGGTTAGCATCAGTTAGCTCATTGTTTAGCTTCAGTTAGCTCATTGGTTAGCTTCAGTTAGCTCATTGGTTAGCCTGGGTTAGCTCATTGGTTAGCCTGGGTTAGCTCATTGGTTAGCATCAGTTAGCTCATTGGTTAGCTTCAGTTAGTTCATTGATTAGCCTGGGCTACCTCATTGGTTTGCTTCAGTTAGTTCATTGATTAGCCTGGGTTAGCTCATTGGTTAGCTTTAGTTAGCTCATTGGTTAGCCTCAGTTAGCTCATTGGTTAGCATCAGTTAGCTCATTGTTTAGCTTCAGTTAGCTCATTGGTTAGCTTCAGTTAGCTCATTGGTTAGCCTGGGTTAGCTCATTGGTTAGCCTGGGTTAGCTCGTTGGTTAGCCTGGGTGAGCTCATTGGTTAGCTTCAGTTAGCTCATTGGTTAGCCTCGGTTAGCTCATTGGTTAGCCTGCGTTAGCTCATTGGTTAGCTTCAGTTAGCTCATTGGTTAGCCTGGGTTAGCTCATTGGTTAGCCTGGGTTAGCTCATTGGTTAGCCTGGGTAAGCTCATTGGTTAGCTTCAGTTAGCTCATTGGTTAGCCTCGGTTAGCTCATTGGTTAGCCTGGGTTGGTTAGCCTCGGTTAGCTCATTGGTTAGCATCAGTTAGCTCATTGGTTAGCCTCAGTTAGCTCATTGGTTAGCCTCGGTTAGCTCATTGGTTAGATTCAGTTAGCTCATTGGTTAGCCTGGGCTAGCTCATTGGTTAGCTTCAGTTAGCTCATTGGTTAGCTTCAGTTAGCTCATTGGTTAGCCTCGGTTAGCTCATTGGTTAGCCTGGGTTAGCTCATTCCTCGGTTAGCCTGGGTTAGCTCATTGGTTAGCTTCAGTTAGCTCATTGGTTAGCCTCGGTTAGCTCATTGGTTAGCATCAGTTAGCTCATTGATTAGCCTCAGTAAGCTCATTGTTAGCTTCAGTTAGCTCATTGGTTAGCCTGGGTTAGCCTGGGTTAGCTTCAGTTAGCTCATTGTTTAGCCTCAGTTAGCTCATTGGTTAGCCTGGGTTAGCTCATTCCTCAGTTAGCTCATTGGTTAGCTTCAGTTAGCTCATTGGTTAGCCTGGGTTAGCTCATTGGTTAGCCTCAGTTAGCTCATTGGTTAGCCTGGGTTAGCTCATTGGTTAGCATCAGTTAGCTCATTGTTTAGCCTCAGTTAACTCATTGGTTAGCCTGGGTTAGCTTATTGGTTATTTTGGGTTAGCTCATTGGTTAGCCTGGGTTAGCTCATTGGTTAGCTTCAGTTAGCTCATTGGTTAGCCTCGGTTAGCTCATTGGTTAGCCTGGGTTAGCTCATTCCTCGGTTAGCTCATTGGTTAGCCTGGGTTAGCTTCAGTTAGCTCATTGGTTAATAATAATAATAAATAATAATAATGCATTTATTTTATAAGGCGCCTTTCAAGACACTCAAGGTCGCCGTACAACAAGGTTAAAAACTATTTTTACAAACATAGTTAAAAGCAAAACACAGTTTAAAAACATAACTACTAAAAACATACAGGTTAGCCTCAGTTAGCTCATTGGTTAGCATCAGTTAGCTCATTGATTAGCCTCAGTTAGCTCATTGGTTAGCCTCGGTTAGCTCATTGGTTAGATTCAGTTAGCTTATTGGTTAGCCTGGGCTAGCTCATTGGTTAGCCTGGGTTAGCTCATTGGTTAGCCTGGGTTAGCTTATTGGTTAGCTTCAGTTAGCTCATTGGTTAGCCTCGGTTAGCTCATTGGTTAGCCTGGGTTAGCTCATTGGTTAGCATCAGTTAGCTCATTGGTTAGCCTTAGTTAGCTCATTGGTTAGCCTCGGTTAGCTCATTGGTTAGCCTGGGTTAGCTCATTACTCGGTTAGCTCATTGGTTAGCCTCGGTTAGCTCATTGGTTAGCTTCAGTTAGATCATTGATTAGCCTGGGCTAGCTCATTGGTTAGCTTCAGTTAGTTAATTGATTAGCCTGGGTTAGCTCATTGGTTAGCTTCAGTTAGCTCATTGGTTAGCCTCGGTTAGCTCATTGGTTAGCATCAGTTAGCTCATTGTTTAGCTTCAGTTAGCTCATTGGTTAGCTTCAGTTAGCTCATTGGTTAGCCTCGGTTAGCTCATTGGTTAGCCTGGGTTAGCTCATTGGTTAGCATCAGTTAGCTCATTGGTTAGCCTCAGTTAGCTCATTGGTTAGCATCAGTTAGCTCATTGGTTAGCCTCGGTTAGCTCATTGGTTAGCTTCAGTTAGCTCATTGGTTAGCTTCAGTTAGCTCATTGGTTAGCCTCGGTTAGCTGATTGGTTAGCCTGGGTTAGCTCATTCCTCGGTTAGCTCATTGGTTAGCCTCGGTTAGCTCATTGGTTAGCCTGGGTTAGCTCATTGGTTAGCATCAGTTAGCTCATTGGTTAGCCTTAGTTAGCTCATTGGTTAGCCTCGGTTAGCTCATTGGTTAGCCTGGGTTAGCTCATTACTCGGTTAGCTCATTGGTTAGCCTCGGTTAGCTCATTGGTTAGCTTCAGTTAGATCATTGATTAGCCTGGGCTAGCTCATTGGTTAGCTTCAGTTAGTTAATTGATTAGCCTGGGTTAGCTCATTGGTTAGCTTCAGTTAGCTCATTGGTTAGCCTCGGTTAGCTCATTGGTTAGCATCAGTTAGCTCATTGTTTAGCTTCAGTTAGCTCATTGGTTAGCTTCAGTTAGCTCATTGGTTAGCCTCGGTTAGCTCATTGGTTAGCCTGGGTTAGCTCATTGGTTAGCATCAGTTAGCTCATTGGTTAGCCTCAGTTAGCTCATTGGTTAGCATCAGTTAGCTCATTGGTTAGCCTCGGTTAGCTCATTGGTTAGCTTCAGTTAGCTCATTGGTTAGCTTCAGTTAGCTCATTGGTTAGCCTCGGTTAGCTGATTGGTTAGCCTGGGTTAGCTCATTCCTCGGTTAGCTCATTGGTTAGCCTGGGTTAGCTCATTGGTTAGCCTGGATTAGCTCATTGGTTAGCATCAGTTAGCTCATTAGTTAGCCTCAGTTAGCTCATTGGTTAGCATCAGTTAGCTCATTGGTTAGCCTTGGTTAGCTCATTGGTTAGCCTGGGTTAGCTCATTCCTCGGTTAGTCTGGGTTAGCTCATTGGTTAGCTTCAGGTAGCTCATTGGTTAGCCTCGGTTAGCTCATTGGTTAGCATCAGTTAGCTCATTGGTTAGCCTCAGTTAGCTCATTGTTAGCTTCAGTTAGCTCATTGGTTAGCCTGGGTTAGCCTGGGTTAGCTTCAGTTAGCTCATTGGTTAGCATCAGTTAGCTCATTGTTTAGCCTCAGTTAGCTCATTGGTTAGCCTGGGTTAGCTCATTGGTTAGCCTGGGTTAGCTCATTGGTTAGCTTTGGTTGGCTCATTGGTTAGCCTTGGTTAGCTTATTGGTTAGCATCAGTTAGCTCTCTGGTTAGCATCAGTTAGCTCTTTGGTTAGCCTCAGTTAGCTCATTGGTTAGCCTCGGTTAGCTCATTGGTTAGCTTCAGTTAGCTCATTGGTTAGCTTCAGTTAGCTCATTGGTTAGCCTCGGTTAGCTCATTGGTTAGCCTGGGTTAGCTCATTCCTCGGTTAGCTCATTGGTTAGCCTGGCTTAGCTCATTGGTTAGATTCAGTTAGCTCATTGGTTAGCCTGGGTTAGCTCATTGGTTAGCATCAGTTAGCTCATTGGTTAGCCTTGGTTAGCTCATTGGTTAGCTTCAGTTAGCTCATTGGTTAGCTTCGGTTAGCTCATTGGTTAGCCTCGGTTAGCTCATTGGTTAGCCTGGGTTAGCTCATTCCTCGGTTAGTCTGGGTTAGCTCATTGGTTAGCTTCAGTTAGCTCATTGGTTAGCCTCGGTTAGCTCATTGGTTAGCATCAGTTAGCTCATTGGTTAGCCTCAGTTAGCTCATTGTTAGCTTCAGTTAGCTCATTGGTTAGCCTGGGTTAGCCTAGGTTAGCTTCAGTTAGCTCATTGGTTAGCATCAGTTAGCTCATTGTTTAGCCTCAGTTAGCTCATTGGTTAGCCTGGGTTAGCTCATTGGTTAGCCTGGGTTAGCTCATTGGTTAGCTTTGGTTGGCTCATTGGTTAGCCTTGGTTAGCTCATTGGTTAGCTTCAGTTAGCTCATTGGTTAGCTTCGGTTAGCTCATTGGTTAGCCATGGTTAGCTCATTGGTTAGCCTGGGTTTGCTCATTCCTCGGTTAGTCTGGGTTAGCTCATTGGTTAGCTTCAGTTAGCTCATTGGTTAGCCTCGGTTAGCTCATTGGTTGGCATCAGTTAGCTCATTGGTTAGCCTCAGTTAGCTCATTGTTAGCTTCAGTTAGCTCATTGGTTAGCATCAGTTAGCTCATTGTTTAGCCTCAGTTAGCTCATTGGTTAGCCTGTGTTAGCTCATTGGTTAGCCTGGGTTAGCTCATTGGTTAGCTTTGGTTGGCTCATTGGTTAGCCTTGGTTAGCTCATTGGTTAGCATCAGTTAGCTCTCTGGTTAGCTTCAGTTAGCTCATTGGTTAGCCTCGGTTAGCTCATTGGTTAGCCTGGGTTAGCTCATTCCTCGGTTAGCTCATTGGTTAGCCTGGGTTAGCTCATTGGTTAGATTCAGTTAGCTCATTGGTTAGCCTGGGTTAGCTCATTGGTTAGCCTCGGTTAGCTCATTGGTTAGCCTGGGTTAGCTCATTGGTTAGCCTGGATTATCTCATTGGTTAGCATCAGTTAGCTCATTGGTTAGCCTCAGTTAGCTCATTGGTTAGCATCAGTTAGCTCAATGGTTAGCCTTGGTTAGCTCATTGGTTAGCTTCAGTTAGCTCATTGGTTAGCTTCAGTTAGCTCATTGGTTAGCCTCGGTTAGCTCATTGGTTAGCCTGGGTTAGCTCATTCCTCGGTTAGCCTGGGTTAGCTCATTGGTTAGCTTCAGTTAGCTCATTGGTTAGCCTTGGTTAGCTCATTGGTTAGCATCAGTTAGCTCAATGGTTAGCCTCAGTTAGCTCATTGTTAGCTTCAGTTAGCTCATTGGTTAGCCTGGGTTAGCCTGGATTAGCTTCAGTTAGCTCATTGGTTAGCATCAGTTAGCTCATTGTTTAGCCTCAGTTAGCTCATTGGTTAGCCTGGGTTAGCTCATTGGTTAGCCTGGGTTAGCTCATTGGTTAGCTTTGGTTGGCTCATTGGTTAGCCTTGGTTAGCTCATTGGTTAGCATCAGTTAGCTCTCTGGTTAGCATCAGTTAGCTCTTTGGTTAGCCTCAGTTAGCTCATTGGTTAGCCTGGGTTAGCTCATTCCTCAGTTAGCTCATTGGTTAGCTTCAGTTAGCTCATTGGTTAGCCTGTGTTAGCTCATTGGTTAGCCTCAGTTAGCTCATTGGTTAGCCTGGGTTAGCTCATTGGTTAGCATCAGTTAGCTCATTGTTTAGCCTCAGTTAACTCATTGGTTAGCCTGGGTTAGCTTATTGGTTATTTTGGGTTAGCTAATTGGTTAGCTTTGGTTGGTTCATTGGTTAGCCTTGGTTAGCTCATTGGTTAGCCTCGGTTAGCTCATTGGTTAGCATCAGTTAGCTCAATGGTTAGCCTCAGTTAGCTCATTGGTTAGCCTCGGTTAGCTCATTGGTTAGATTCAGTTAGCTCATTGGTTAACCTCGGTTAGCTCATTGGTTAGCCTGGGTTAGCTCATTACTCGGTTAGCTCATTGGTTAGCCTCGGTTAGCTCATTGGTTAGCTTCAGTTAGTTCATTGATTAGCCTGGGCTAGCTCATTGGTTAGCTTCAGTTAGTTCATTGATTAGCCTGGGTTAGCTCATTGGTTAGCTTCAGTTAGCTCATTGGTTAGCCTTGGTTAGCTCATTGGTTAGCATCAGTTAGGTCATTGGTTAGCCTCAGTTAGCTCATTGGTTAGCCTCGGTTAGCTCATTGGTTAGATTCAGTTAGCTCATTGGTTAGCCTGGGCTAGCTCATTGGTTAGCCTGGGTTAGCTCATTGGTTAGCCTGGGTAAGCTCATTGGTTAGCTTCAGTTAGCTCATTGGTTAGCCTCGGTTAGCTCATTGGTTAGCCTGGGTTAGCTCATTGGTTAGCATCAGTTAGCTCATTGGTTAGCCTCAGTTAGCTCATTGGTTAGCCTCGGTTAGCTCATTGGTTAGCCTGGGTTAGCTCATTGGTTAGCCTGGGTTAGCTCATTGGTTAGCTTCAGTTAGCTCATTGGTTAGCCTCAGTTAGCTCATTGGTTAGCATCAGTTAGCTCATTGGTTAGCCTCGGTTAGCTCATTGGTTAGCATCAGTTAGCTCATTGTTTAGCCTCAGTTAGCTCATTGTTAGCTTCAGTTAGCTCATTGGTTAGCCTGGGTTAGCCTAGGTTAGCTTCAGTTAGCTCATTGGTTAGCATCAGTTAGCTCATTGTTTAGCCTCAGTTAGCTCATTGGTTAGCCTGGGTTAGCTCATTGGTTAGCCTGGGTTAGCTCATTGGTTAGCTTTGGTTGGCTCATTGGTTAGCCTTGGTTAGCTCATTGGTTAGCTTCAGTTAGCTCATTGGTTAGCTTCGGTTAGCTCATTGGTTAGCCTCGGTTAGCTCATTGGTTAGCCTGGGTTAACTCATTCCTCGGTTAGTCTGGGTTAGCTCATTGGTTAGCTTCAGTTAGCTCATTGGTTAGCCTCGGTTAGCTCATTGGTTAGCATCAGTTAGCTCATTGGTTATCCTCAGTTAGCTCATTGTTAGCTTCAGTTAGCTCATTGGTTAGCCTGGGTTAGCTTGGGTTAGCTTCAGTTAGCTCATTGGTTAGCATCAGTTAGCTCATTGTTTAGCCTCAGTTAGCTCATTGGTTAGCCTGGGTTAGCTCATTGGTTAGCCTGGGTTAGCTCATTGGTTAGCTTTGGTTGGCTCATTGGTTAGCCTTGGTTAGCTCATTGGTTAGCATCAGTTAGCTCTCTGGTTAGCATCAGTTAGCTCTTTGGTTAGCCTCAGTTAGCTCATTGGTTAGCCTCGGTTAGCTCATTGGTTAGCTTCAGTTAGCTCATTGGTTAGCTTCAGTTAGCTCATTGGTTAGCCTCGGTTAGCTCATTGGTTAGCCTGGGTTAGCTCATTCCTCGGTTAGCTCATTGGTTAGCCTGGGTTAGCTCATTGGTTAGATTCAGTTAGCTCATTGGTTAGCCTGGGTTAGCTCATTGGTTAGCCTCGGTTAGCTCATTGGTTAGCCTGGGTTAGCTCATTGGTTAGCCTGGATTATCTCATTGGTTAGCATCAGTTAGCTCATTGGTTAGCCTCAGTTAGCTCATTGGTTAGCATCAGTTAGCTCATTGGTTAGCCTTGGTTAGCTCATTGGTTAGCTTCAGTTAGCTCATTGGTTAGCTTCAGTTAGCTCATTGGTTAGCCTCGGTTAGCTCATTGGTTAGCCTGGGTTAGCTCATTCCTCGGTTAGCCTGGGTTAGCTCATTGGTTAGCTTCAGTTAGCTCATTGGTTAGCCTTGGTTAGCTCATTGGTTAGCATCAGTTAGCTCATTGGTTAGCCTCAGTTAGCTCATTGTTAGCTTCAGTTAGCTCATTGGTTAGCCTGGGTTAGCCTGGGTTAGCTTCAGTTAGCTCATTGGTTAGCATCAGTTAGCTCATTGTTTAGCCTCAGTTAGCTCATTGGTTAGCCTGGGTTAGCTCATTGGTTAGCCTGGGTTAGCTCATTGGTTAGCTTTGGTTGGCTCATTGGTTAGCCTTGGTTAGTTCATTGGTTAGCATCAGTTAGCTCTCTGGTTAGCATCAGTTAGCTCTTTGGTTAGCCTCAGTTAGCTCATTGGTTAGCCTGGGTTAGCTCATTCCTCAGTTAGCTCATTGGTTAGCTTCAGTTAGCTCATTGGTTAGCCTGGGTTAGCTCATTGGTTAGCCTCAGTTAGCTCATTGGTTAGCCTGGGTTAGCTCATTGGTTAGCATCAGTTAGCTCATTGTTTAGCCTCAGTTAACTCATTGGTTAGCCTGGGTTAGCTTATTGGTTATTTTGGGTTAGCTAATTGGTTAGCTTTGGTTGGTTCATTGGTTAGCCTTGGTTAGCTCATTGGTTAGCCTCGGTTAGCTCATTGGTTAGCATCAGTTAGCTCAATGGTTAGCCTCAGTTAGCTCATTGGTTAGCCTCGGTTAGCTCATTGGTTAGATTCAGTTAGCTCATTGGTTAACCTCGGTTAGCTCATTGGTTAGCCTGGGTTAGCTCATTACTCGGTTAGCTCATTGTTTAGCCTCGGTTAGCTCATTGGTTAGCTTCAGTTAGTTCATTGATTAGCCTGGGCTAGCTCATTGGTTAGCTTCAGTTAGTTCATTGATTAGCCTGGGTTAGCTCATTGGTTAGCTTCAGTTAGCTCATTGGTTAGCCTTGGTTAGCTCATTGGTTAGCATCAGTTAGCTCATTGGTTAGCCTCAGTTAGCTCATTGGTTAGCCTCGGTTAGCTCATTGGTTAGATTCAGTTAGCTCATTGGTTAGCCTGGGCTAGCTCATTGGTTAGCCTGGGTTAGCTCATTGGTTAGCCTGGGTAAGCTCATTGGTTAGCTTCAGTTAGCTCATTGGTTAGCCTCGGTTAGCTCATCGGTTAGCCTGGGTTAGCTCATTGGTTAGCATCAGTTAGCTCATTGGTTAGCCTCAGTTAGCTCATTGGTTAGCCTCGGTTAGCTCATTGGTTAGCCTGGGTTAGCTCATTGGTTAGCCTGGGTTAGCTCATTGGTTAGCTTCAGTTAGCTCATTGGTTAGCCTCAGTTAGCTCATTGGTTAGCATCAGTTAGCTCATTGATTAGCCTCAGTTAGCTCATTGGTTAGCCTCGGTTAGCTCATTGGTTAGATTCAGTTAGCTCATTGGTTAGCCTTAGTTAGCTCATTGGTTAGCCTGGGCTAGCTCATTGGTTAGCCTGGGTTAGCTCATTGGTTAGACTGGGTTAGCTCATTGGTTAGCATCAGTTAGCTCATTGGTTAGCCTTAGTTAGCTCATTGGTTAGCCTCGGTTAGCTCATTGGTTAGCCTGGGTTAGCTCATTACTCGGTTAGCTCATTGGTTAGCCTCGGTTAGCTCATTGGTTAGCTTCAGTTAGTTCATTGATTAGCCTGGGCTAGCTCATTGGTTAGCTTCAGTTAGTTAATTGATTAGCCTGGGTTAGCTCATTGGTTAGCTTCAGTTAGCTCATTGGTTAGCCTCGGTTAGCTCATTGGTTAGCATCAGTTAGCTCATTGTTTAGCTTCAGTTAGCTCATTGGTTAGTTTCAGTTAGCTCATTGGTTAGCTTCGGTTAGCTCATTGGTTAGACTGGGTTAGCTCATTGGTTAGCATCAGTTAGCTCATTGGTTAGCCTCAGTTAGCTCAGTGGTTAGCATCAGTTAGCTCATTGGTTAGCCTCGGTTAGCTCATTGGTTAGCTTCAGTTAGCTCATTGGTTAGCTTCAGTTAGCTCATTGGTTAGCCTCGGTTAGCTCATTGGTTAGCCTGGGTTAGCTCATTCCTCGGTAAGCTCATTGGTTAGCCTGGGTTAGCTCATTGGTTAGCATCAGTTAGCTCATTGGTTAGCCTCAGTTAGCTCATTGTTAGCTTCAGTTAGCTCATTGGTTAGCCTGGGTTAGCCTGGGTTAGCTTCAGTTAGCTCATTGGTTAGGATCAGTTAGCTCATTGTTTAGCCTCAGTTAGCTCATTGGTTAGCCTGGGTGAGCTCATTTTTTAGCCTGGGTTAGCTCATTGGTTAGCTTTGGTTGGCTCATTGGTTAGCCTTGGTTAGCTCATTGGTTAGCATCAGTTAGCTCTCTGGTTAGCATCAGTTAGCTCTTTGGTTAGCCTCAGTTAGCTCATTGGTTAGCCTGGGTTAGCTCATTCCTCAGTTAGCTCATTGGTTAGCTTCAGTTAGCTCATTGGTTAGCCTGTGTTAGCTCATTGGTTAGCCTCAGTTAGCTCATTGGTTAGCCTGGGTTAGCTCATTGGTTAGCTTCAGTTAGCTCATTGGTTAGCCTCGGTTAGCTCAATGGTTAGCCTGCGTTAGCTCATTGGTTAGCTTCAGTTAGCTCATTGGTTAGCCTGGGTTAGCTCATTGGTTAGCCTGGGTTAGCTCATTGGTTAGCCTGGGTTAGCTCATTGGTTAGCTTCAGTTAGCTCATTGGTTAGCCTCGGTTAGCTCATTGGTTAGCCTGGGTTAGCTCATTGGTTAGCTTCAGTTAGCTCATTGGTTAGCCTCGGTTAGCTCATTGGTTAGCCTGGGTTAGCTCATTCCTCGGTTAACTCATTGTTTAGCCCGGGTTTGCTTCAGTTAGCTCATTGGTTAGCTTGGGCTAGCTCATTGGTTAGCCTGGGTTAGCTCATTGGTTAGCATCAGTTAGCTCATTGGTTAGCTTCAGTTAGCTCATTGGTTAGCTTCAGTTAGCTCATTGGTTAGAGAGAACGCACTCCCCTGAAAACTCCCCTTGAATTCCTCCAGACTCAGAAAATGTAAAAGTTCACCTTTTGGAGATCCATAGAAAAAGGGTGAAAATGTTTGTTTTTTTGCCACAGCATGGATTCAAATACGCGACCAACCGCATCCAGGGGCGAGCTTTAACGCAGTGAGCCACTGGACCTGAGTACTCAAACATGCCTACTTGTGCAGCTTAGACACTCTGAATTCAGTAAATGTACAACTTTTTCTCCATCAAAATGAACAAATGAGACATGAAATAACATCTACAGATCAAGACGAAGCGAATGGAAGCGGTCCCAGCCTCGTAGCTGTGAACAGCTGTGATCGCAGGAAAATGCTGTTTCAAAGATTTCTCAGTATATCTCCGGGACATTTCCCTGGCTTTACCACCGTCACAATGGACAAACGAGACATGAAATAACATCAACAGATCAAGACGAAGCGAATGGAAGTACCCCCGGAGTCATAGCATGTGTAAATCGTTAGCCTCGGTTAGCTCATTGGTTAGCCTCAGTTAGCTCATTGGTTAGCCTGGGTTAGCTCATTGGTTAGCCTGGGTAAGCTCATTGGTTAGCTTCAGTTAGCTCATTGGTTAGCCTCGGTTAGCTCATTGGTTAGCCTGGGTTAGCTCATTGGTTAGCATCAGTTAGCTCATTGGTTAGCCTCAGTTAGCTCATTGGTTAGCCTCGGTTAGCTCATTGGTTAGCCTGGGTTAGCTCATTGGTTAGCCTGGGTTAGCTCATTGGTTAGCTTCAGTTAGCTCATTGGTTAGCCTCGGTTAGGTCATTGGTTAGCCTGGGTTAGCTCATTCCTCGGTTAGCTCATTGGTTAGCCTGGGTGAGCTCATTTTTTAGCCTGGGTTAGCTCATTGGTTAGCTTTGGTTGGCTCATTGGTTAGCCTTGGTTAGCTCATTGGTTAGCATCAGTTAGCTCTCTGGTTAGCATCAGTTAGCTCTTTGGTTAGCCTCAGTTAGCTCATTGGTTAGCCTGGGTTAGCTCATTCCTCAGTTAGCTCATTGGTTAGCTTCAGTTAGCTCATTGGTTAGCCTGTGTTAGCTCATTGGTTAGCCTCAGTTAGCTCATTGGTTAGCCTGGGTTAGCTCATTGGTTAGCTTCAGTTAGCTCATTGGTTAGCCTCGGTTAGCTCAATGGTTAGCCTGCGTTAGCTCATTGGTTAGCTTCAGTTAGCTCATTGGTTAGCCTGGGTTAGCTCATTGGTTAGCCTGGGTTAGCTCATTGGTTAGCCTGGGTTAGCTCATTGGTTAGCTTCAGTTAGCTCATTGGTTAGCCTCGGTTAGCTCATTGGTTAGCCTGGGTTAGCTCATTGGTTAGCTTCAGTTAGCTCATTGGTTAGCCTCGGTTAGCTCATTGGTTAGCCTGGGTTAGCTCATTCCTCGGTTAACTCATTGTTTAGCCCGGGTTTGCTTCAGTTAGCTCATTGGTTAGCTTGGGCTAGCTCATTGGTTAGCCTGGGTTAGCTCATTGGTTAGCATCAGTTAGCTCATTGGTTAGCTTCAGTTAGCTCATTGGTTAGCTTCAGTTAGCTCATTGGTTAGAGAGAACGCACTCCCCTGAAAACTCCCCTTGAATTCCTCCAGACTCAGAAAATGTAAAAGTTCACCTTTTGGAGATCCATAGAAAAAGGGTGAAAATGTTTGTTTTTTTGCCACAGCATGGATTCAAATACGCGACCAACCGCATCCAGGGGCGAGCTTTAACGCAGTGAGCCACTGGACCTGAGTACTCAAACATGCCTACTTGTGCAGCTTAGACACTCTGAATTCAGTAAATGTACAACTTTTTCTCCATCAAAATGAACAAATGAGACATGAAATAACATCTACAGATCAAGACGAAGCGAATGGAAGCGGTCCCAGCCTCGTAGCTGTGAACAGCTGTGATCGCAGGAAAATGCTGTTTCAAAGATTTCTCAGTATATCTCCGGGACATTTCCCTGGCTTTACCACCGTCACAATGGACAAACGAGACATGAAATAACATCAACAGATCAAGACGAAGCGAATGGAAGTACCCCCGGAGTCATAGCATGTGTAAATCGTTAGCCTCGGTTAGCTCATTGGTTAGCCTCAGTTAACTCATTGGTTAGCCTGGGTTAGCTCATTGGTTAGCCTGGGTAAGCTCATTGGTTAGCTTCAGTTAGCTCATTGGTTAGCCTCGGTTAGCTCATTGGTTAGCCTGGGTTAGCTCATTGGTTAGCATCAGTTAGCTCATTGGTTAGCCTCAGTTAGCTCATTGGTTAGCCTTGGTTAGCTCATTGGTTAGCCTGGGTTAGCTCATTGGTTAGCCTGGGTTAGCTCATTGGTTAGCTTCAGTTAGCTCATTGGTTAGCCTCGGTTAGGTCATTGGTTAGCCTGGGTTAGCTCATTCCTCGGTTAGCTCATTGGTTAGCCTGGGTTAGCTTCAGTTAGCTCATTGGTTAGCATCAGTTAGCTCATTGATTAGCCTCAGTTAGCTCATTGGTTAGCCTCGGTTAGCTCATTGGTTAGATTCAGTTAGCTCATTGGTTAGCCTGGGCTAGCTCATTTGTTAGCCTGGGTTAGCTCATTGGTTAGCCTGGGTTAGCTCATTGGTTAGCTTCAGTTAGCTCATTGGTTAGCCTCGGTTAGCTCATTGGTTAGCCTGGGTTAGCTCATTGGTTAGCATCAGTTAGCTCATTGGTTAGCCTCGGTTAGCTCATTGGTGAGCTTCAGTTAGTTCATTGATTAGCCTGGGCTAGCTCATTGGTTGGCTTCAGTTAGTTCATTTATTAGCCTGGGTTAGCTCATTGGTTAGCTTCAGTTAGCTCATTGGTTAGCCTCGGTTAGCTCATTGGTTAGCATCAGTTAGCTCATTGTTTAACTTCAGTTAGCTCATTGGTTAGCTTCAGTTAGCTCATTGGTTAGCCTCGGTTAGCTCATTGGTTAGCATCAGTTAGCTCATTGTTTAGCTTCAGTTAGCTCATTGGTTAGCTTCAGTTAGCTCATTGGTTAGCCTCGGTTAGCTCATTGGTTAGCCTGGGTTAGCTCATTCCTCGGTTAGCTCATTGGTTAGCCTGGGTTAGCTCATTGGTTAGCTTCAGTTAGCTCATTGGTTAGCCTGGGTTAGCTCATTGGTTAGCCTCGGTTAGCTCATTGGTTAGCCTGGGTTAGCTCATTGGTTAGCCTGGATTAGCTCATTGGTTAGCATCAGTTAGCTCATTGGTTAGCCTCAGTTAGCTCATTGGTTAGCATCAGTTAGCTCATTGGTTAGCCTTGGTTAGCTCATTGGTTATCTTCAGTTAGCTCATTGGTTAGCTTCAGTTAGCTCATTGGTTAGCCTCGGTTACCTCATTGGTTAGCCTGGGTTAGCTCATTCCTCAGTTAGCCTGGGTTAGCTCATTGGTTAGCTTCAGTTAGCTCATTGCTTAGCCTCGGTTAGCTCATTGGTTAGCCTGGGTTAGCTCATTGGTTAGCATCAGTTAGCTCATTGGTTAGCTTCAGTTAGTTCATTGATTAGACTGGGCTAGCTCATTGGTTAGCTTCAGTTAATTCATTGATTAGCCTGGGTTAGCTCATTGGTTAGCTTTAGTTAGCTCATTGGTTAGCCTTGGTTAGCTCATTGGTTAGCATCAGTTAGCTCATTGTTTAGCTTCAGTTAGCTCATTGGTTAGCTTCAGTTAGCTCATTGGTTAGCCTGGGTTAGCTCATTGGTTAGCCTGGGTTGGTTAGCCTCGGTTAGCTCATTGGTTAGCATCAGTTAGCTCATTGTTTAGCTTCAGTTAGCTCATTGGTTAGCTTCAGTTAGCTCATTGGTTAGCCTGGGTTAGCTCATTGGTTAGCCTGGGTTAGCTCATTGGTTAGCATCAGTTAGCTCATTGGTTAGCTTCAGTTAGTTCATTGATTAGCCTGGGCTACCTCATTGGTTTGCTTCAGTTAGTTCATTGATTAGCCTGGGTTAGCTCATTGGTTAGCTTTAGTTAGCTCATTGGTTAGCCTCAGTTAGCTCATTGGTTAGCATCAGTTAGCTCATTGTTTAGCTTCAGTTAGCTCATTGGTTAGCTTCAGTTAGCTCATTGGTTAGCCTGGGTTAGCTCATTGGTTAGCCTGGGTTAGCTCGTTGGTTAGCCTGGGTGAACTCATTGGTTAGCTTCAGTTAGCTCATTGGTTAGCCTCGGTTAGCTCATTGGTTAGCCTGCGTTAGCTCATTGGTTAGCTTCAGTTAGCTCATTGGTTAGCCTGGGTTAGCTCATTGGTTAGCCTGGGTTAGCTCATTGGTTAGCCTGGGTAAGCTCATTGGTTAGCTTCAGTTAGCTCATTGGTTAGCCTCGGTTAGCTCATTGGTTAGCCTGTGTTGGTTAGCCTCGGTTAGCTCATTGGTTAGCATCAGTTAGCTCATTGGTTAGCCTCAGTTAGCTCATTGGTTAGCCTCGGTTAGCTCATTGGTTAGATTCAGTTAGCTCATTGGTTAGCCTGGGCTAGCTCATTGGTTAGCTTCAGTTAGCTCATTGGTTAGCTTCAGTTAGCTCATTGGTTAGCCTCGGTTTGCTCATTGGTTAGCCTGGGTTAGCTCATTCCTCGGTTAGCCTGGGTTAGCTCATTGGTTAGCTTCAGTTAGCTCATTGGTTAGCCTCGGTTAGCTCATTGGTTAGCATCAGTTAGCTCATTGATTAGCCTCAGTTAGCTCATTGTTAGCTTCAGTTAGCTCATTGGTTAGCCTGGGTTAGCCTGGGTTAGCTTCAGTTAGCTCATTGTTTAGCCTCAGTTAGCTCATTGGTTAGCCTGGGTTAGCTCATTCCTCAGTTAGCTCATTGGTTAGCTTCAGTTAGCTCATTGGTTAGCCTGGGTTAGCTCATTGGTTAGCCTCAGTTAGCTCATTGGTTAGCCTGGGTTAGCTCATTGGTTAGCATCAGTTAGCTCATTGTTTAGCCTCAGTTAACTCATTGGTTAGCCTGGGTTAGCTTATTGGTTATTTTGGGTTAGCTCATTGGTTAGCCTGGGTTAGCTCATTGGTTAGCTTCAGTTAGCTCATTGGTTAGCCTCGGTTAGCTCATTGGTTAGCCTGGGTTAGCTCATTCCTCGGTTAGCTCATTGGTTAGCCTGGGTTAGCTTCAGTTAGCTCATTGGTTAATAATAATAATAAATAATAATAATGCATTTATTTTATAAGGCGCCTTTCAAGGCACTCAAGGTCGCCGTACAACAAGGTTAAAAACAATTTTTACAAACATAGTTAAAAGCAAAACACAGTTTAAAAACATAACTACTAAAAACATACAGGTTAGCCTCAGTTAGCTCATTGGTTAGCATCAGTTAGCTCATTGATTAGCCTCAGTTAGCTCATTGGTTAGCCTCGGTTAGCTCATTGGTTAGATTCAGTTAGCTTATTGGTTAGCCTGGGCTAGCTCATTGGTTAGCCTGGGTTAGCTCATTGGTTAGCCTGGGTTAGCTCATTGGTTAGCTTCAGTTAGCTCATTGGTTAGCCTCGGTTAGCTCATTGGTTAGCCTGGGTTAGCTCATTGGTTAGCATCAGTTAGCTCATTGGTTAGCCTTAGTTAGCTCATTGGTTAGCCTCGGTTAGCTCATTGGTTAGCCTGGGTTAGCTCATTACTCGGTTAGCTCATTGGTTAGCCTCGGTTAGCTCATTGGTTAGCTTCAGTTAGATCATTGATTAGCCTGGGCTAGCTCATTGGTTAGCTTCAGTTAGTTAATTGATTAGCCTGGGTTAGCTCATTGGTTAGCTTCAGTTAGCTCATTGGTTAGCCTCGGTTAGCTCATTGGTTAGCATCAGTTAGCTCATTGTTTAGCTTCAGTTAGCTCATTGGTTAGCTTCAGTTAGCTCATTGGTTAGCCTCGGTTAGCTCATTGGTTAGCCTGGGTTAGCTCATTGGTTAGCATCAGTTAGCTCATTGGTTAGCCTCAGTTAGCTCATTGGTTAGCATCAGTTAGCTCATTGGTTAGCCTCGGTTAGCTCATTGGTTAGCCTCGGTTAGCTCATTGGTTAGCATCAGTTAGCTCATTGTTTAACTTCAGTTAGCTCATTGGTTAGCTTCAGTTAGCTCATTGGTTAGCCTCGGTTAGCTCATTGGTTAGCATCAGTTAGCTCATTGTTTAGCTTCAGTTAGCTCACTGGTTAGCTTCAGTTAGCTCATTGGTTAGCCTCGGTTAGCTCATTGGTTAGCCTGGGTTAGCTCATTCCTCGGTTAGCTCATTGGTTAGCCTGGGTTAGCTCATTGGTTAGCTTCAGTTAGCTCATTGGTTAGCCTGGGTTAGCTCATTGGTTAGCCTCGGTTAGCTCATTGGTTAGCCTGGGTTAGCTCATTGGTTAGCCTGGATTAGCTCATTGGTTAGCATCAGTTAGCTCATTGGTTAGCCTCAGTTAGCTCATTGGTTAGCATCAGTTAGCTCATTGGTTAGCTTCAGTTAGCTCATTGGTTAGCCTCGGTTACCTCATTGGTTAGCCTGGGTTAGCTCATTCCTCAGTTAGCCTGGGTTAGCTCATTGGTTAGCTTCAGTTAGCTCATTGCTTAGCCTCGGTTAGCTCATTGGTTAGCCTGGGTTAGCTCATTGGTTAGCATCAGTTAGCTCATTGGTTAGCTTCAGTTAGTTCATTGATTAGACTGGGCTAGCTCATTGGTTAGCTTCAGTTAATTCATTGATTAGCCTGGGTTAGCTCATTGGTTAGCTTTAGTTAGCTCATTGGTTAGCCTTGGTTAGCTCATTGGTTAGCATCAGTTAGCTCATTGTTTAGCTTCAGTTAGCTCATTGGTTAGCTTCAGTTAGCTCATTGGTTAGCCTGGGTTAGCTCATTGGTTAGCCTGGGTTGGTTAGCCTCGGTTAGCTCATTGGTTAGCATCAGTTAGCTCATTGTTTAGCTTCAGTTAGCTCATTGGTTAGCTTCAGTTAGCTCATTGGTTAGCCTGGGTTAGCTCATTGGTTAGCCTGGGTTAGCTCATTGGTTAGCATCAGTTAGCTCATTGGTTAGCTTCAGTTAGTTCATTGATTAGCCTGGGCTACCTCATTGGTTTGCTTCAGTTAGTTCATTGATTAGCCTGGGTTAGCTCATTTGTTAGCTTTAGTTAGCTCATTGGTTAGCCTCAGTTAGCTCATTGGTTAGCATCAGTTAGCTCATTGTTTAGCTTCAGTTAGCTCATTGGTTAGCTTCAGTTAGCTCATTGGTTAGCCTGGGTTAGCTCATTGGTTAGCCTGGGTTAGCTCGTTGGTTAGCCTGGGTGAGCTCATTGGTTAGCTTCAGTTAGCTCATTGGTTAGCCTCGGTTAGCTCATTGGTTAGCCTGCGTTAGCTCATTGGTTAGCTTCAGTTAGCTCATTGGTTAGCCTGGGTTAGCTCATTGGTTAGCCTGGGTTAGCTCATTGGTTAGCCTGGGTAAGCTCATTGGTTAGCTTCAGTTAGCTCATTGGTTAGCCTCGGTTAGCTCATTGGTTAGCCTGGGTTGGTTAGCCTCGGTTAGCTCATTGGTTAGCATCAGTTAGCTCATTGGTTAGCCTCAGTTAGCTCATTGGTTAGCCTCGGTTAGCTCATTGGTTAGATTCAGTTAGCTCATTGGTTAGCCTGGGCTAGCTCATTGGTTAGCTTCAGTTAGCTCATTGGTTAGCTTCAGTTAGCTCATTGGTTAGCCTCGGTTAGCTCATTGGTTAGCCTGGGTTAGCTCATTCCTCGGTTAGCCTGGGTTAGCTCATTGGTTAGCTTCAGTTAGCTCATTGGTTAGCCTCGGTTAGCTCATTGGTTAGCATCAGTTAGCTCATTGATTAGCCTCAGTAAGCTCATTGTTAGCTTCAGTTAGCTCATTGGTTAGCCTGGGTTAGCCTGGGTTAGCTTCAGTTAGCTCATTGTTTAGCCTCAGTTAGCTCATTGGTTAGCTTCAGTTAGCTCATTGGTTAGCCTGGGTTAGCTCATTGGTTAGCCTCAGTTAGCTCATTGGTTAGCCTGGGTTAGCTCATTGGTTAGCATCAGTTAGCTCATTGTTTAGCCTCAGTTAACTCATTGGTTAGCCTGGGTTAGCTTATTGGTTATTTTGGGTTAGCTCATTGGTTAGCCTGGGTTAGCTCATTGGTTAGCTTCAGTTAGCTCATTGGTTAGCCTCGGTTAGCTCATTGGTTAGCCTGGGTTAGCTCATTCCTCGGTTAGCTCATTGGTTAGCCTGGGTTAGCTTCAGTTAGCTCATTGGTTAATAATAATAATAAATAATAATAATGCATTTATTTTATAAGGCGCCTTTCAAGACACTCAAGGTCGCCGTACAACAAGGTTAAAAACTATTTTTACAAACATAGTTAAAAGCAAAACACAGTTTAAAAACATAACTACTAAAAACATACAGGTTAGCCTCAGTTAGCTCATTGGTTAGCATCAGTTAGCTCATTGATTAGCCTCAGTTAGCTCATTGGTTAGCCTCGGTTAGCTCATTGGTTAGATTCAGTTAGCTTATTGGTTAGCCTGGGCTAGCTCATTGGTTAGCCTGGGTTAGCTCATTGGTTAGCCTGGGTTAGCTTATTGGTTAGCTTCAGTTAGCTCATTGGTTAGCCTCGGTTAGCTCATTGGTTAGCCTGGGTTAGCTCATTGGTTAGCATCAGTTAGCTCATTGGTTAGCCTTAGTTAGCTCATTGGTTAGCCTCGGTTAGCTCATTGGTTAGCCTGGGTTAGCTCATTACTCGGTTAGCTCATTGGTTAGCCTCGGTTAGCTCATTGGTTAGCTTCAGTTAGATCATTGATTAGCCTGGGCTAGCTCATTGGTTAGCTTCAGTTAGTTAATTGATTAGCCTGGGTTAGCTCATTGGTTAGCTTCAGTTAGCTCATTGGTTAGCCTCGGTTAGCTCATTGGTTAGCATCAGTTAGCTCATTGTTGAGCTTCAGTTAGCTCATTGGTTAGCTTCAGTTAGCTCATTGGTTAGCCTCGGTTAGCTCATTGGTTAGCCTGGGTTAGCTCATTGGTTAGCATCAGTTAGCTCATTGGTTAGCCTCAGTTAGCTCATTGGTTAGCATCAGTTAGCTCATTGTTTAGCCTCGGTTAGCTCATTGGTTAGCTTCAGTTAGCTCATTGGTTAGCTTCAGTTAGCTCATTGGTTAGCCTCGGTTAGCTGATTGGTTAGCCTGGGTTAGCTCATTCCTCGGTTAGCTCATTGGTTAGCCTCGGTTAGCTCATTGGTTAGCCTGGGTTAGCTCATTGGTTAGCATCAGTTAGCTCATTGGTTAGCCTTAGTTAGCTCATTGGTTAGCCTCGGTTAGCTCATTGGTTAGCCTGGGTTAGCTCATTACTCGGTTAGCTCATTGGTTAGCCTCGGTTAGCTCATTGGTTAGCTTCAGTTAGATCATTGATTAGCCTGGGCTAGCTCATTGGTTAGCTTCAGTTAGTTAATTGATTAGCCTGGGTTAGCTCATTGGTTAGCTTCAGTTAGCTCATTGGTTAGCCTCGGTTAGCTCATTGGTTAGCATCAGTTAGCTCATTGTTTAGCTTCAGTTAGCTCATTGGTTAGCTTCAGTTAGCTCATTGGTTAGCCTCGGTTAGCTCATTGGTTAGCCTGGGTTAGCTCATTGGTTAGCATCAGTTAGCTCATTGGTTAGCCTCAGTTAGCTCATTGGTTAGCATCAGTTAGCTCATTGGTTAGCCTCGGTTAGCTCATTGGTTAGCTTCAGTTAGCTCATTGGTTAGCTTCAGTTAGCTCATTGGTTAGCCTCGGTTAGCTGATTGGTTAGCCTGGGTTAGCTCATTCCTCGGTTAGCTCATTGGTTAGCCTGGGTTAGCTCATTGGTTAGCCTGGATTAGCTCATTGGTTAGCATCAGTTAGCTCATTAGTTAGCCTCAGTTAGCTCATTGGTTAGCATCAGTTAGCTCATTGGTTAGCCTTGGTTAGCTCATTGGTTAGCCTGGGTTAGCTCATTCCTCGGTTAGTCTGGGTTAGCTCATTGGTTAGCTTCAGGTAGCTCATTGGTTAGCCTCGGTTAGCTCATTGGTTAGCATCAGTTAGCTCATTGGTTAGCCTCAGTTAGCTCATTGTTAGCTTCAGTTAGCTCATTGGTTAGCCTGGGTTAGCCTGGGTTAGCTTCAGTTAGCTCATTGGTTAGCATCAGTTAGCTCATTGTTTAGCCTCAGTTAGCTCATTGGTTAGCCTGGGTTAGCTCATTGGTTAGCCTGGGTTAGCTCATTGGTTAGCTTTGGTTGGCTCATTGGTTAGCCTTGGTTAGCTTATTGGTTAGCATCAGTTAGCTCTCTGGTTAGCATCAGTTAGCTCTTTGGTTAGCCTCAGTTAGCTCATTGGTTAGCCTCGGTTAGCTCATTGGTTAGCTTCAGTTAGCTCATTGGTTAGCTTCAGTTAGCTCATTGGTTAGCCTCGGTTAGCTCATTGGTTAGCCTGGGTTAGCTCATTCCTCGGTTAGCTCATTGGTTAGCCTGGCTTAGCTCATTGGTTAGATTCAGTTAGCTCATTGGTTAGCCTGGGTTAGCTCATTGGTTAGCATCAGTTAGCTCATTGGTTAGCCTTGGTTAGCTCATTGGTTAGCTTCAGTTAGCTCATTGGTTAGCTTCGGTTAGCTCATTGGTTAGCCTCGGTTAGCTCATTGGTTAGCCTGGGTTAGCTCATTCCTCGGTTAGTCTGGGTTAGCTCATTGGTTAGCTTCAGTTAGCTCATTGGTTAGCCTCGGTTAGCTCATTGGTTAGCATCAGTTAGCTCATTGGTTAGCCTCAGTTAGCTCATTGTTAGCTTCAGTTAGCTCATTGGTTAGCCTGGGTTAGCCTAGGTTAGCTTCAGTTAGCTCATTGGTTAGCATCAGTTAGCTCATTGTTTAGCCTCAGTTAGCTCATCGGTTAGCCTGGGTTAGCTCATTGGTTAGCCTGGGTTAGCTCATTGGTTAGCTTCAGTTAGCTCATTGGTTAGCCTCGGTTAGCTCATTGGTTGGCATCAGTTAGCTCATTGGTTAGTCTGGGTTAGCTCATTGGTTAGCTTCAGTTAGCTCATTGGTTAGCCTCGGTTAGCTCATTGGTTGGCATCAGTTAGCTCATTGGTTAGCCTCAGTTAGCTCATTGTTAGCTTCAGTTAGCTCATTGGTTAGCATCAGTTAGCTCATTGTTTAGCCTCAGTTAGCTCATTGGTTAGCCTGTGTTAGCTCATTGGTTAGCCTGGGTTAGCTCATTGGTTAGCTTTGGTTGGCTCATTGGTTAGCCTTGGTTAGCTCATTGGTTAGCATCAGTTAGCTCTCTGGTTAGCTTCAGTTAGCTCATTGGTTAGCCTCGGTTAGCTCATTGGTTAGCCTGGGTTAGCTCATTCCTCGGTTAGCTCATTGGTTAGCCTGGGTTAGCTCATTGGTTAGATTCAGTTAGCTCATTGGTTAGCCTGGGTTAGCTCATTGGTTAGCCTCGGTTAGCTCATTGGTTAGCCTGGGTTAGCTCATTGGTTAGCCTGGATTATCTCATTGGTTAGCCTGGATTATCTCATTGGTTAGCATCAGTTAGCTCAATGGTTAGCCTTGGTTAGCTCATTGGTTAGCTTCAGTTAGCTCATTGGTTAGCTTCAGTTAGCTCATTGGTTAGCCTCGGTTAGCTCATTGGTTAGCCTGGGTTAGCTCATTCCTCGGTTAGCCTGGGTTAGCTCATTGGTTAGCTTCAGTTAGCTCATTGGTTAGCCTTGGTTAGCTCATTGGTTAGCATCAGTTAGCTCATTGGTTAGCCTCAGTTAGCTCATTGTTAGCTTCAGTTAGCTCATTGGTTAGCCTGGGTTAGCCTGGATTAGCTTCAGTTAGCTCATTGGTTAGCATCAGTTAGCTCATTGTTTAGCCTCAGTTAGCTCATTGGTTAGCCTGGGTTAGCTCATTGGTTAGCCTGGGTTAGCTCATTGGTTAGCTTTGGTTGGCTCATTGGTTAGCCTTGGTTAGCTCATTGGTTAGCATCAGTTAGCTCTCTGGTTAGCATCAGTTAGCTCTTTGGTTAGCCTCAGTTAGCTCATTGGTTAGCCTGGGTTAGCTCATTCCTCAGTTAGCTCATTGGTTAGCTTCAGTTAGCTCATTGGTTAGCCTGTGTTAGCTCATTGGTTAGCCTCAGTTAGCTCATTGGTTAGCCTGGGTTAGCTCATTGGTTAGCATCAGTTAGCTCATTGTTTAGCCTCAGTTAACTCATTGGTTAGCCTGGGTTAGCTTATTGGTTATTTTGGGTTAGCTAATTGGTTAGCTTTGGTTGGTTCATTGGTTAGCCTTGGTTAGCTCATTGGTTAGCCTCGGTTAGCTCATTGGTTAGCATCAGTTAGCTCAATGGTTAGCCTCAGTTAGCTCATTGGTTAGCCTCGGTTAGCTCATTGGTTAGATTCAGTTAGCTCATTGGTTAACCTCGGTTAGCTCATTGGTTAGCCTGGGTTAGCTCATTACTCGGTTAGCTCATTGGTTAGCCTCGGTTAGCTCATTGGTTAGCTTCAGTTAGTTCATTGATTAGCCTGGGCTAGCTCATTGGTTAGCTTCAGTTAGTTCATTGATTAGCCTGGGTTAGCTCATTGGTTAGCTTCAGTTAGCTCATTGGTTAGCCTTGGTTAGCTCATTGGTTAGCATCAGTTAGGTCATTGGTTAGCCTCAGTTAGCTCATTGGTTAGCCTCGGTTAGCTCATTGGTTAGATTCAGTTAGCTCATTGGTTAGCCTGGGCTAGCTCATTGGTTAGCCTGGGTTAGCTCATTGGTTAGCCTGGGTAAGCTCATTGGTTAGCTTCAGTTAGCTCATTGGTTAGCCTCGGTTAGCTCATTGGTTAGCCTGGGTTAGCTCATTGGTTAGCATCAGTTAGCTCATTGGTTAGCCTCAGTTAGCTCATTGGTTAGCCTCGGTTAGCTCATTGGTTAGCCTGGGTTAGCTCATTGGTTAGCCTGGGTTAGCTCATTGGTTAGCTTCAGTTAGCTCATTGGTTAGCCTCAGTTAGCTCATTGGTTAGCATCAGTTAGCTCATTGATTAGCCTCAGTTAGCTCATTGGTTAGCCTCGGTTAGCTCATTGGTTAGATTCAGTTAGCTTATTGGTTAGCCTGGGCTAGCTCATTGGTTAGCCTTGGTTAGCTCATTGGTTAGACTGGGTTAGCTCATTGGTTAGCATCAGTTAGCTCATTGGTTAGCCTTAGTTAGCTCATTGGTTAGCCTCGGTTAGCTCATTGGTTAGCCTGGGTTAGCTCATTACTCGGTTAGCTCATTGGTTAGCCTCGGTTAGCTCATTGGTTAGCTTCAGTTAGTTCATTGATTAGCCTGGGCTAGCTCATTGGTTAGCTTCAGTTAGTTAATTGATTAGCCTGGGTTAGCTCATTGGTTAGCTTCAGTTAGCTCATTGGTTAGCCTCGGTTAGCTCATTGGTTAGCATCAGTTAGCTCATTGTTTAGCTTCAGTTAGCTCATTGGTTAGCTTCAGTTAGCTCATTGGTTAGCTTCGGTTAGCTCATTGGTTAGACTGGGTTAGCTCATTGGTTAGCATCAGTTAGCTCATTGGTTAGCATCAGTTAGCTCATTGATTAGCCTCAGTTAGCTCATTGGTTAGCCTCGGTTAGCTCATTGGTTAGATTCAGTTAGCTTATTGGTTAGCCTGGGCTAGCTCATTGGTTAGCCTTGGTTAGCCCATTGGTTAGACTGGGTTAGCTCATTGGTTAGCATCAGTTAGCTCATTGGTTAGCCTTAGTTAGCTCATTGGTTAGCCTCGGTTAGCTCATTGGTTAGCCTGGGTTAGCTCATTACTCGGTTAGCTCATTGGTTAGCCTCGGTTAGCTCATTGGTTAGCTTCAGTTAGTTCATTGATTAGCCTGGGCTAGCTCATTGGTTAGCTTCAGTTAGTTAATTGATTAGCCTGGGTTAGCTCATTGGTTAGCTTCAGTTAGCTCATTGGTTAGCCTCGGTTAGCTCATTGGTTAGCATCAGTTAGCTCATTGTTTAGCTTCAGTTAGCTCATTGGTTAGCTTCAGTTAGCTCATATGTTAGCTTCGGTTAGCTCATTGGTTAGACTGGGTTAGCTCATTGGTTAGCATCAGTTAGCTCATTGGTTAGCCTCGGTTAGCTCATTGGTTAGCTTCAGTTAGCTCATTGGTTAGCTTCAGTTAGCTCATTGGTTAGCCTCGGTTAGCTCATTGGTTAGCCTGGGTTAGCTCATTCCTCGGTTAGCTCATTGGTTAGCCTGGGTTAGCTCATTGGTTAGCCTGGGTTAGCCTGGGTTAGCTTCAGTGAGCTCATTGGTTAGCATCAGTTAGCTCATTGTTTAGCTTCAGTTAGCTCATTGGTTAGCTTCAGTTAGCTCATTGGTTAGCCTCGGTTAGCTCATTGGTTAGCCTGGGTTAGCTCATTCCTTGGTTAGCTCATTGGTTAGCCTGGGTTAGCTCATTGGTTAGCATCAGTTAGCTCATTGGTTAGCCTCAGTTAGCTCATTGTTAGCTTCAGTTAGCTCATTGGTTAGCCTGGGTTAGCCTGGGTTAGCTTCAGTTAGCTCATTGGTTAGCATCAGTTAGCTCATTGTTTAGCCTCAGTTAGCTCATTGGTTAGCCTGTGTTAGCTCATTGGTTAGCCTGGGTTAGCTCATTGGTTAGCTTTGGTTGGCTCATTGGTTAGCCTTGGTTAGCTCATTGGTTAGCATCAGTTAGCTCTCTGGTTAGCATCAGTTAGCTCTTTGGTTAGCCTCGGTTAGCTCATTGGTTAGCTTCAGTTAGCTCATTGGTTAGCTTCAGTTAGCTCATTGGTTAGCCTCGGTTAGCTCATTGGTTAGCCTGGGTTAGCTCATTCCTCGGTTAGCTCATTGGTTAGCCTGGGTTAGCTCATTGGTTAGCTTCAGTTAGCTCATTGGTTAGCCTCGGTTAGCTCATTGGTTAGCCTGGGTTAGCTCATTCCTCGGTTAGCTCATTGGTTAGCCTGGGTTAGCTCATTGGTTAGCATCAGTTAGCTCATTGGTTAGCCTCAGTTAGCTCATTGTTAGCTTCAGTTAGCTCATTGGTTAGCCTGGGTTAGCCTGGGTTAGCTTCAGTTAGCTCATTGGTTAGCATCAGTTAGCTCATTGTTTAGCCTCAGTTAGCTCATTGGTTAGCCTGTGTTAGCTCATTGGTTAGCCTGGGTTAGCTCATTGGTTAGCTTTGGTTGGCTCATTGGTTAGCCTTGGTTAGCTCATTGGTTAGCATCAGTTAGCTCTCTGGTTAGCATCAGTTAGCTCTTTGGTTAGCCTCGGTTAGCTCATTGGTTAGCTTCAGTTAGCTCATTGGTTAGCTTCAGTTAGCTCATTGGTTAGCCTCGGTTAGCTCATTGGTTAGCCTGGGTTAGCTCATTCCTCGGTTAGCTCATTGGTTAGCCTGGGTTAGCTCATTGGTTAGCTTCAGTTAGCTCATTGGTTAGCCTCGGTTAGCTCATTGGTTAGCCTGGGTTAGCTCATTCCTCGGTTAGCTCATTGGTTAGCCTGGGTTAGCTCATTGGTTAGCATCAGTTAGCTCATTGGTTAGCCTCAGTTAGCTCATTGTTAGCTTCAGTTAGCTCATTGGTTAGCCTGTGTTAGCTCATTGGTTAGCCTGGGTTAGCTCATTGGTTAGCTTTGGTTGGCTCATTGGTTAGCCTTGGTTAGCTCATTGGTTAGCATCAGTTAGCTCTCTGGTTAGCATCAGTTAGCTCTTTGGTTAGCCTCGGTTAGCTCATTGGTTAGCTTCAGTTAGCTCATTGGTTAGCTTCAGTTAGCTCATTGGTTAGCCTCGGTTAGCTCATTGGTTAGCCTGGGTTAGCTCATTCCTCGGTTAGCTCATTGGTTAGCCTGGGTTAGCTCATTGGTTAGCTTCAGTTAGCTCATTGGTTAGCCTCGGTTAGCTCATTGGTTAGCCTGGGTTAGCTCATTCCTCGGTTAGCTCATTGGTTAGCCTGGGTTAGCGCATCAGTTAGCTCATTGGTTAGCCTCAGTTAGCTCATTGTTAGCTTCAGTTAGCTCATTGGTTAGCCTGGGCTAGCCTGGGTTAGCTTCAGTTAGCTCATTGGTTAGCATCAGTTAGCTCATTGTTTAGCCTCAGTTAGCTCATTGGTTAGCCTGTGTTAGCTCATTGGTTAGCCTGGGTTAGCTCATTGGTTAGCTTTGGTTGGCTCATTGGTTAGCCTTGGTTAGCTCATTGGTTAGCATCAGTTAGCTCTCTGGTTAGCATCAGTTAGCTCTTTGGTTAGCCTCGGTTAGCTCATTGGTTAGCTTCAGTTAGCTCATTGGTTAGCTTCAGTTAGCTCATTGGTTAGCCTCGGTTAGCTCATTGGTTAGCCTGGGTTAGCTCATTCCTCGGTTAGCTCATTGGTTAGCCTGGGTTAGCTCATTGGTTAGATTCAGTTAGCTCATTGGTTAGCCTGGGTTAGCTCATTGGTTAGCCTCGGTTAGCTCATTGGTTAGCCTGGGTTAGCTCATTGGTTAGCCTGGATTATCTCATTGGTTAGCATCAGTTAGCTCATTGGTTAGCCTCAGTTAGCTCATTGGTTAGCATCAGTTAGCTCAATGGTTAGCCTTGGTTAGCTCATTGGTTAGCTTCAGTTAGCTCATTGGTTAGCTTCAGTTAGCTCATTGGTTAGCCTCGGTTAGCTCATTGGTTAGCCTGGGTTAGCTCATTCCTCGGTTAGCCTGGGTTAGCTCATTGGTTAGCTTCAGTTAGCTCATTGGTTAGCCTTGGTTAGCTCATTGGTTAGCATCAGTTAGCTCATTGGTTAGCCTCAGTTAGCTCATTGTTAGCTTCAGTTAGCTCATTGGTTAGCCTGGGTTAGCCTGGGTTAGCTTCAGTTAGCTCATTGGTTAGCATCAGTTAGCTCATTGTTTAGCCTCAGTTAGCTCATTGGTTAGCCTGGGTTAGCTCATTGGTTAGCCTGGGTTAGCTCATTGGTTAGCTTTGGTTAGCTCATTGGTTAGCATCAGTTAGCTATCTGGTTAGCATCAGTTAGCTCTTTGGTTAGCCTCAGTTAGCTCATTGGTTAGCCTGGGTTAGCTCATTCCTCAGTTAGCTCATTGGTTAGCTTCAGTTAGCTCATTGGTTAGCCTGGGTTAGCTCATTGGTTAGCCTCAGTTAGCTCATTGGTTAGCCTGGGTTAGCTCATTGGTTAGCTTCAGTTAGCTCATTGGTTAGCCTCGGTTAGCTCATTGGTTAGCCTGCGTTAGCTCATTGGTTAGCTTCAGTTAGCTCATTGGTTAGCCTGGGTTAGCTCATTGGTTAGCCTGGGTTAGCTCATTGGTTAGCCTGGGTAAGCTCATTGGTTAGCTTCAGTTAGCTCATTGGTTAGCCTCGGTTAGCTCATTGGTTAGCCTGGGTTGGTTAGCCTCGGTTAGCTCATTGGTTAGCATCAGTTAGCTCATTGGTTAGCCTCAGTTAGCTCATTGGTTAGCCTCGGTTAGCTCATTGGTTAGATTCAGTTAGCTCATTGGTTAGCCTGGACTCGCTCATTGGTTAGCTTCAGTTAGCTCATTGGTTAGCTTCGGTTAGCTCATTGGTTAGCCTCGGTTAGCTCATTGGTTAGCCTGGGTTAGCTCATTCCTCGGTTAGCCTGGGTTAGCTCATTGGTTAGCTTCAGTTAGCTCATTGGTTAGCCTCGGTTAGCTCATTGGTTAGCATCAGTTAGCTCATTGATTAGCCTCAGTTAGCTCATTGTTAGCTTCAGTTAGCTCATTGGTTAGCCTGGGTTAGCCTGGGTTAGCTTCAGTTAGCTCATTGTTTAGCCTCAGTTAGCTCATTGGTTAGCCTGGGTTAGCTCATTGGTTAGCCTGGGTTAGCTCATTGGTTAGCTTTGGTTGGCTCATTGGTTAGCCTTGGTTAGCTCATTGGTTAGCATCAGTTAGCTCTCTGGTTAGCATCAGTTAGCTCTTTGGTTAGCCTCAGTTAGCTCATTGGTTAGCCTGGGTTAGCTCATTCCTCAGTTAGCTCATTGGTTAGCTTCAGTTAGCTCATTGGTTAGCCTGTGTTAGCTCATTGGTTAGCCTCAGTTAGCTCATTGGTTAGCCTGGGTTAGCTCATTGGTTAGCATCAGTTAGCTCATTGTTTAGCCTCAGTTAACTCATTGGTTAGCCTGGGTTAGCTTATTGGTTATTTTGGGTTAGCTAATTGGTTAGCTTTGGTTGGTTCATTGGTTAGCCTTGGTTAGCTCATTGGTTAGCCTCGGTTAGCTCATTGGTTAGCATCAGTTAGCTCAATGGTTAGCCTCAGTTAGCTCATTGGTTAGCCTCGGTTAGCTCATTGGTTAGATTCAGTTAGCTCATTGGTTAACCTCGGTTAGCTCATTGGTTAGCCTGGGTTAGCTCATTACTCGGTTAGCTCATTGGTTAGCCTCGGTTAGCTCATTGGTTAGCTTCAGTTAGTTCATTGATTAGCCTGGGCTAGCTCATTGGTTAGCTTCAGTTAGTTCATTGATTAGCCTGGGTTAGCTCATTGGTTAGCTTCAGTTAGCTCATTGGTTAGCCTTGGTTAGCTCATTGGTTAGCATCAGTTAGGTCATTGGTTAGCCTCAGTTAGCTCATTGGTTAGCCTCGGTTAGCTCATTGGTTAGATTCAGTTAGCTCATTGGTTAGCCTGGGCTAGCTCATTGGTTAGCCTGGGTTAGCTCATTGGTTAGCCTGGGTAAGCTCATTGGTTAGCTTCAGTTAGCTCATTGGTTAGCCTCGGTTAGCTCATTGGTTAGCCTGGGTTAGCTCATTGGTTAGCATCAGTTAGCTCATTGGTTAGCCTCAGTTAGCTCATTGGTTAGCCTCGGTTAGCTCATTGGTTAGCCTGGGTTAGCTCATTGGTTAGCCTGGGTTAGCTCATTGGTTAGCTTCAGTTAGCTCATTGGTTAGCCTCAGTTAGCTCATTGGTTAGCATCAGTTAGCTCATTGATTAGCCTCAGTTAGCTCATTGGTTAGCCTCGGTTAGCTCATTGGTTAGATTCAGTTAGCTTATTGGTTAGCCTGGGCTAGCTCATTGGTTAGCCTTGGTTAGCTCATTGGTTAGACTGGGTTAGCTCATTGGTTAGCATCAGTTAGCTCATTGGTTAGCCTTAGTTAGCTCATTGGTTAGCCTCGGTTAGCTCATTGGTTAGCCTGGGTTAGCTCATTACTCGGTTAGCTCATTGGTTAGCCTCGGTTAGCTCATTGGTTAGCTTCAGTTAGTTCATTGATTAGCCTGGGCTAGCTCATTGGTTAGCTTCAGTTAGTTAATTGATTAGCCTGGGTTAGCTCATTGGTTAGCTTCAGTTAGCTCATTGGTTAGCCTCGGTTAGCTCATTGGTTAGCATCAGTTAGCTCATTGTTTAGCTTCAGTTAGCTCATTGGTTAGCTTCAGTTAGCTCATTGGTTAGCTTCGGTTAGCTCATTGGTTAGACTGGGTTAGCTCATTGGTTAGCATCAGTTAGCTCATTGTTTAGCATCAGTTAGCTCATTGATTAGCCTCAGTTAGCTCATTGGTTAGCCTCGGTTAGCTCATTGGTTAGATTCAGTTAGCTTATTGGTTAGCCTGGGCTAGCTCATTGGTTAGCCTTGGTTAGCCCATTGGTTAGACTGGGTTAGCTCATTGGTTAGCATCAGTTAGCTCATTGGTTAGCCTTAGTTAGCTCATTGGTTAGCCTCGGTTAGCTCATTGGTTAGCCTGGGTTAGCTCATTACTCGGTTAGCTCATTGGTTAGCCTCGGTTAGCTCATTGGTTAGCTTCAGTTAGTTCATTGATTAGCCTGGGCTAGCTCATTGGTTAGCTTCAGTTAGTTAATTGATTAGCCTGGGTTAGCTCATTGGTTAGCTTCAGTTAGCTCATTGGTTAGCCTCGGTTAGCTCATTGGTTAGCATCAGTTAGCTCATTGTTTAGCTTCAGTTAGCTCATTGGTTAGCTTCAGTTAGCTCATATGTTAGCTTCGGTTAGCTCATTGGTTAGACTGGGTTAGCTCATTGGTTAGCATCAGTTAGCTCATTGGTTAGCCTCGGTTAGCTCATTGGTTAGCTTCAGTTAGCTCATTGGTTAGCTTCAGTTAGCTCATTGGTTAGCCTCGGTTAGCTCATTGGTTAGCCTGGGTTAGCTCATTCCTCGGTTAGCTCATTGGTTAGCCTGGGTTAGCTCATTGGTTAGCCTGGGTTAGCCTGGGTTAGCTTCAGTGAGCTCATTGGTTAGCATCAGTTAGCTCATTGTTTAGCTTCAGTTAGCTCATTGGTTAGCTTCAGTTAGCTCATTGGTTAGCCTCGGTTAGCTCATTGGTTAGCCTGGGTTAGCTCATTCCTTGGTTAGCTCATTGGTTAGCCTGGGTTAGCTCATTGGTTAGCATCAGTTAGCTCATTGGTTAGCCTCAGTTAGCTCATTGTTAGCTTCAGTTAGCTCATTGGTTAGCCTGGGTTAGCCTGGGTTAGCTTCAGTTAGCTCATTGGTTAGCATCAGTTAGCTCATTGTTTAGCCTCAGTTAGCTCATTGGTTAGCCTGTGTTAGCTCATTGGTTAGCCTGGGTTAGCTCATTGGTTAGCTTTGGTTGGCTCATTGGTTAGCCTTGGTTAGCTCATTGGTTAGCATCAGTTAGCTCTCTGGTTAGCATCAGTTAGCTCTTTGGTTAGCCTCGGTTAGCTCATTGGTTAGCTTCAGTTAGCTCATTGGTTAGCTTCAGTTAGCTCATTGGTTAGCCTCGGTTAGCTCATTGGTTAGCCTGGGTTAGCTCATTCCTCGGTTAGCTCATTGGTTAGCCTGGGTTAGCTCATTGGTTAGCTTCAGTTAGCTCATTGGTTAGCCTCGGTTAGCTCATTGGTTAGCCTGGGTTAGCTCATTCCTCGGTTAGCTCATTGGTTAGCCTGGGTTAGCTCATTGGTTAGCATCAGTTAGCTCATTGGTTAGCCTCAGTTAGCTCATTGTTAGCTTCAGTTAGCTCATTGGTTAGCCTGGGTTAGCCTGGGTTAGCTTCAGTTAGCTCATTGGTTAGCATCAGTTAGCTCATTGTTTAGCCTCAGTTAGCTCATTGGTTAGCCTGTGTTAGCTCATTGGTTAGCCTGGGTTAGCTCATTGGTTAGCTTTGGTTGGCTCATTGGTTAGCCTTGGTTAGCTCATTGGTTAGCATCAGTTAGCTCTCTGGTTAGCATCAGTTAGCTCTTTGGTTAGCCTCGGTTAGCTCATTGGTTAGCTTCAGTTAGCTCATTGGTTAGCTTCAGTTAGCTCATTGGTTAGCCTCGGTTAGCTCATTGGTTAGCCTGGGTTAGCTCATTCCTCGGTTAGCTCATTGGTTAGCCTGGGTTAGCTCATTGGTTAGCTTCAGTTAGCTCATTGGTTAGCCTCGGTTAGCTCATTGGTTAGCCTGGGTTAGCTCATTCCTCGGTTAGCTCATTGGTTAGCCTGGGTTAGCTCATTGGTTAGCATCAGTTAGCTCATTGGTTAGCCTCAGTTAGCTCATTGTTAGCTTCAGTTAGCTCATTGGTTAGCCTGGGTTAGCCTGGGTTAGCTTCAGTTAGCTCATTGGTTAGCATCAGTTAGCTCATTGTTTAGCCTCAGTTAGCTCATTGGTTAGCCTGTGTTAGCTCATTGGTTAGCCTGGGTTAGCTCATTGGTTAGCTTTGGTTGGCTCATTGGTTAGCCTTGGTTAGCTCATTGGTTAGCATCAGTTAGCTCTCTGGTTAGCATCAGTTAGCTCTTTGGTTAGCCTCGGTTAGCTCATTGGTTAGCTTCAGTTAGCTCATTGGTTAGCTTCAGTTAGCTCATTGGTTAGCCTCGGTTAGCTCATTGGTTAGCCTGGGTTAGCTCATTCCTCGGTTAGCTCATTGGTTAGCCTGGGTTAGCTCATTGGTTAGCTTCAGTTAGCTCATTGGTTAGCCTTGGTTAGCTCATTGGTTAGCCTGGGTTAGCTCATTCCTCGGTTAGCTCATTGGTTAGCCTGGGTTAGCGCATCAGTTAGCTCATTGGTTAGCCTCAGTTAGCTCATTGTTAGCTTCAGTTAGCTCATTGGTTAGCCTGGGCTAGCCTGGGTTAGCTTCAGTTAGCTCATTGGTTAGCATCAGTTAGCTCATTGTTTAGCCTCAGTTAGCTCATTGGTTAGCCTGTGTTAGCTCATTGGTTAGCCTGGGTTAGCTCATTGGTTAGCTTTGGTTGGCTCATTGGTTAGCCTTGGTTAGCTCATTGGTTAGCATCAGTTAGCTCTCTGGTTAGCATCAGTTAGCTCTTTGGTTAGCCTCGGTTAGCTCATTGGTTAGCTTCAGTTAGCTCATTGGTTAGCTTCAGTTAGCTCATTGGTTAGCCTCGGTTAGCTCATTGGTTAGCCTGGGTTAGCTCATTCCTCGGTTAGCTCATTGGTTAGCCTGGGTTAGCTCATTGGTTAGATTCAGTTAGCTCATTGGTTAGCCTGGGTTAGCTCATTGGTTAGCCTCGGTTAGCTCATTGGTTAGCCTGGGTTAGCTCATTGGTTAGCCTGGATTATCTCATTGGTTAGCATCAGTTAGCTCATTGGTTAGCCTCAGTTAGCTCATTGGTTAGCATCAGTTAGCTCAATGGTTAGCCTTGGTTAGCTCATTGGTTAGCTTCAGTTAGCTCATTGGTTAGCTTCAGTTAGCTCATTGGTTAGCCTCGGTTAGCTCATTGGTTAGCCTGGGTTAGCTCATTCCTCGGTTAGCCTGGGTTAGCTCATTGGTTAGCTTCAGTTAGCTCATTGGTTAGCCTTGGTTAGCTCATTGGTTAGCATCAGTTAGCTCATTGGTTAGCCTCAGTTAGCTCATTGTTAGCTTCAGTTAGCTCATTGGTTAGCCTGGGTTAGCCTGGGTTAGCTTCAGTTAGCTCATTGGTTAGCATCAGTTAGCTCATTGTTTAGCCTCAGTTAGCTCATTGGTTAGCCTGGGTTAGCTCATTGGTTAGCCTGGGTTAGCTCATTGGTTAGCTTTGGTTAGCTCATTGGTTAGCATCAGTTAGCTATCTGGTTAGCATCAGTTAGCTCTTTGGTTAGCCTCAGTTAGCTCATTGGTTAGCCTGGGTTAGCTCATTCCTCAGTTAGCTCATTGGTTAGCTTCAGTTAGCTCATTGGTTAGCCTGGGTTAGCTCATTGGTTAGCCTCAGTTAGCTCATTGGTTAGCCTGGGTTAGCTCATTGGTTAGCTTCAGTTAGCTCATTGGTTAGCCTCGGTTAGCTCATTGGTTAGCCTGCGTTAGCTCATTGGTTAGCTTCAGTTAGCTCATTGGTTAGCCTGGGTTAGCTCATTGGTTAGCCTGGGTTAGCTCATTGGTTAGCCTGGGTAAGCTCATTGGTTAGCTTCAGTTAGCTCATTGGTTAGCCTCGGTTAGCTCATTGGTTAGCCTGGGTTGGTTAGCCTCGGTTAGCTCATTGGTTAGCATCAGTTAGCTCATTGGTTAGCCTCAGTTAGCTCATTGGTTAGCCTCGGTTAGCTCATTGGTTAGATTCAGTTAGCTCATTGGTTAGCCTGGACTCGCTCATTGGTTAGCTTCAGTTAGCTCATTGGTTAGCTTCGGTTAGCTCATTGGTTAGCCTCGGTTAGCTCATTGGTTAGCCTGGGTTAGCTCATTCCTCGGTTAGCCTGGGTTAGCTCATTGGTTAGCTTCAGTTAGCTCATTGGTTAGCCTCGGTTAGCTCATTGGTTAGCATCAGTTAGCTCATTGATTAGCCTCAGTTAGCTCATTGTTAGCTTCAGTTAGCTCATTGGTTAGCCTGGGTTAGCCTGGGTTAGCTTCAGTTAGCTCATTGTTTAGCCTCAGTTAGCTCATTGGTTAGCCCGGGTTAGCTCATTGGTTAGCCTGGGTTAGCTCATTGGTTAGCTTTGGTTGGCTCATTGGTTAGCCTTGGTTAGCTCATTGGTTAGCATCAGTTAGCTCTCTGGTTAGCATCAGTTAGCTCTTTGGTTAGCCTCAGTTAGCTCATTGGTTAGCCTGGGTTAGCTCATTCCTCAGTTAGCTCATTGGTTAGCTTCAGTTAGCTCATTGGTTAGCCTGGGTTAGCTCATTGGTTAGCCTCAGTTAGCTCATTGGTTAGCCTGGGTTAGCTCATTGGTTAGCATCAGTTAGCTCATTGTTTAACCTCAGTTAACTCATTGGTTAGCCTGGGTTAGCTTATTGGTTATTTTGGGTTAGCTAATTGGTTAGCTTTGGTTGGTTCATTGGTTAGCCTTGGTTAGCTCATTGGTTAGCCTCGGTTAGCTCATTGGTTAGCATCAGTTAGCTCAATGGTTAGCCTCAGTTAGCTCATTGGTTAGCCTCGGTTAGCTCATTGGTTAGATTCAGTTAGCTCATTGGTTAACCTCGGTTAGCTCATTGGTTAGCCTGGGTTAGCTCATTACTCGGTTAGCTCATTGGTTAGCCTCGGTTAGCTCATTGGTTAGCTTCAGTTAGTTCATTGATTAGCCTGGGCTAGCTCATTGGTTAGCTTCAGTTAGTTCATTGATTAGCCTGGGTTAGCTCATTGGTTAGCTTCAGTTAGCTCATTGGTTAGCCTTGGTTAGCTCATTGGTTAGCATCAGTTAGCTCATTGGTTAGCCTCAGTTAGCTCATTGGTTAGCCTCGGTTAGCTCATTGGTTAGATTCAGTTAGCTCATTGGTTAGCCTGGGCTAGCTCATTGGTTAGCCTGGGTTAGCTCATTGGTTAGCCTGGGTAAGCTCATTGGTTAGCTTCATTTAGCTCATTGGTTAGCCTCGGTTAGCTCATTGGTTAGCCTGGGTTAGCTCATTGGTTAGCATCAGTTAGCTCATTGGTTAGCCTCAGTTAGCTCATTGGTTAGCCTCGGTTAGCTCATTGGTTAGCCTGGGTTAGCTCATTGGTTAGCCTGGGTTAGCTCATTGGTTAGCCTCAGTTAGCTCATTGGTTAGCATCAGTTAGCTCATTGATTAGCCTCAGTTAGCTCATTGGTTAGCCTCGGTTAGCTCATTGGTTATATTCAGTTAGCTTATTGGTTAGCCTGGGCTAGCTCATTCGTTAGCCTTGGTTAGCTCATTGGTTAGACTGGGTTAGCTCATTGGTTAGCATCAGTTAGCTCATTGGTTAGCCTTAGTTAGCTCATTGGTTAGCCTCGGTTAGCTCATTGGTTAGCCTGGGTTAGCTCATTACTCGGTTAGCTCATTGGTTAGCCTCGGTTAGCTCATTGGTTAGCTTCAGTTAGTTCATTGATTAGCCTGGGCTAGCTCATTGGTTAGCTTCAGTTAGTTAATTGATTAGCCTGGGTTAGCTCATTGGTTAGCTTCAGTTAGCTCATTGGTTAGCCTCGGTTAGCTCATTGGTTAGCATCAGTTAGCTCATTGTTTAGCTTCAGTTAGCTCATTGGTTAGCTTCAGTTAGCTCATTGGTTAGCTTCGGTTAGCTCATTGGTTAGACTGGGTTAGCTCATTGGTTAGCATCAGTTAGCTCATTGGTTAGCATCAGTTAGCTCATTGATTAGCCTCAGTTAGCTCATTGGTTAGCCTCGGTTAGCTCATTGGTTAGATTCAGTTAGCTTATTGGTTAGCCTGGGCTAGCTCATTGGTTAGCCTTGGTTAGCCCATTGGTTAGACTGGGTTAGCTCATTGGTTAGCATCAGTTAGCTCATTGGTTAGCCTTAGTTAGCTCATTGGTTAGCCTCGGTTAGCTCATTGGTTAGCCTGGGTTAGCTCATTACTCGGTTAGCTCATTGGTTAGCCTCGGTTAGCTTATTGGTTAGCTTCAGTTAGTTCATTGATTAGCCTGGGCTAGCTCATTGGTTAGCTTCAGTTAGTTAATTGATTAGCCTGGGTTAGCTCATTGGTTAGCTTCAGTTAGCTCATTGGTTAGCCTCGGTTAGCTCATTGGTTAGCATCAGTTAGCTCATTGTTTAGCTTCAGTTAGCTCATTGGTTAGCTTCAGTTAGCTCATATGTTAGCTTCGGTTAGCTCATTGGTTAGACTGGGTTAGCTCATTGGTTAGCATCAGTTAGCTCATTGGTTAGCCTCAGTTAGCTCATTGGTTAGCATCAGTTAGCTCATTGGTTAGCCTCGGTTAGCTCATTGGTTAGCTTCAGTTAGCTCATTGGTTAGCTTCAGTTAGCTCATTGGTTAGCCTCGGTTAGCTCATTGGTTAGCCTGGGTTAGCTCATTCCTCGGTTAGCTCATTGGTTAGCCTGGGTTAGCTCATTGGTTAGCCTGGGTTAGCCTGGGTTAGCTTCAGTTAGCTCATTGGTTAGCATCAGTTAGCTCATTGTTTAGCTTCAGTTAGCTCATTGGTTAGCTTCAGTGAGCTCATTGGTTAGCCTCGGTTAGCTCATTGGTTAGCCTGGGTTAGCTCATTCCTCGGTTAGCTCATTGGTTAGCCTGGGTTAGCTCATTGGTTAGCATCAGTTAGCTCATTGGTTAGCCTCAGTTAGCTCATTGTTAGCTTCAGTTAGCTCATTGGTTAGCCTGGGTTAGCCTGGGTTAGCTTCAGTTAGCTCATTGGTTAGCATCAGTTAGCTCATTGTTTAGCCTCAGTTAGCTCATTGGTTAGCCTGTGTTAGCTCATTGGTTAGCCTGGGTTAGCTCATTGGTTAGCTTTGGTTGGCTCATTGGTTAGCCTTGGTTAGCTCATTGGTTAGCATCAGTTAGCTCTCTGGTTAGCATCAGTTAGCTCTTTGGTTAGCCTCGGTTAGCTCATTGGTTAGCTTCAGTTAGCTCATTGGTTAGCTTCAGTTAGCTCATTGGTTAGCCTCGGTTAGCTCATTGGTTAGCCTGGGTTAGCTCATTCCTCGGTTAGCTCATTGGTTAGCCTGGGTTAGCTCATTGGTTAGCTTCAGTTAGCTCATTGGTTAGCCTCGGTTAGCTCATTGGTTAGCCTGGGTTAGCTCATTCCTCGGTTAGCTCATTGGTTAGCCTGGGTTAGCTCATTGGTTAGCATCAGTTAGCTCATTGGTTAGCCTCAGTTAGCTCATTGTTAGCTTCAGTTAGCTCATTGGTTAGCCTGGGTTAGCCTGGGTTAGCTTCAGTTAGCTCATTGGTTAGCATCAGTTAGCTCATTGTTTAGCCTCAGTTAGCTCATTGATTAGCCTGTGTTAGCTCATTGGTTAGCCTGGGTTAGCTCATTGGTTAGCTTTGGTTGGCTCATTGGTTAGCCTTGGTTAGCTCATTGGTTAGCATCAGTTAGCTCTCTGGTTAGCATCAGTTAGCTCTTTGGTTAGCCTCGGTTAGCTCATTGGTTAGCTTCAGTTAGCTCATTGGTTAGCTTCAGTTAGCTCATTGGTTAGCCTCGGTTAGCTCATTGGTTAGCCTGGGTTAGCTCATTCCTCGGTTAGCTCATTGGTTAGCCTGGGTTAGCTCATTGGTTAGATTCAGTTAGCTCAATGGTTAGCCTGGGTTAGCTCATTGGTTAGCCTCGGTTAGCTCATTGGTTAGCCTGGGTTAGCTCATTGGTTAGCCAGGATTATCTCATTGGTTAGCATCAGTTAGCTCATTGGTTAGCCTCAGTTAGCTCATTGGTTAGCTTCAGTTAGCTCATTGGTTAGCTTCAGTTAGCTCATTGGTTAGCCTCGGTTAGCTCATTGGTTAGCCTGGGTTAGCTCATTCCTCGGTTAGCCTGGGTTAGCTCATTGGTTAGCTTCAGTTAGCTCATTGGTTAGCCTTGGTTAGCTCATTGGTTAGCATCAGTGAGCTCATTGGTTAGCCTCAGTTAGCTCATTGTTAGCTTCAGTTAGCTCATTGGTTAGCCTGGGTTAGCCTGGGTTAGCTTCAGTTAGCTCATTGGTTAGCATCAGTTAGCTCATTGTTTAGCCTCAGTTAGCTCATTGGTTAGCCTGGGTTAGCTCATTGGTTAGCCTGGGTTAGCTCATTGGTTAGCTTTGGTTGGCTCATTGGTTAGCCTTGGTTAGCTCATTGGTTAGCATCAGTTAGCTCTCTGGTTAGCATCAGTTAGCTCTTTGGTTAGCCTCAGTTAGCTCATTGGTTAGCCTGGGTTAGCTCATTCCTCAGTTAGCTCATTGGTTAGCTTCAGTTAGCTCATTGGTTAGCCTGGGTTAGCTCATTGGTTAGCCTCAGTTAGCTCATTGGTTAGCCTGGGTTAGCTCATTGGTTAGCATCAGTTAGCTCATTGTTTAGCCTCAGTTAACTCATTGGTTAGCCTGGGTTAGCTTATTGGTTATTTTGGGTTAGCTAATTGGTTAGCTTTGGTTGGTTCATTGGTTAGCCTTGGTTAGCTCATTGGTTAGCCTCGGTTAGCTCATTGGTTAGCATCAGTTAGCTCAATGGTTAGCCTCAGTTAGGTCATTGGTTAGCCTCGGTTAGCTCATTGGTTAGATTCAGTTAGCTCATTGGTTAACCTCGGTTAGCTCATTGGTTAGCCTGGGTTAGCTCATTACTCGGTTAGCTCATTGGTTAGCCTCAGTTAGCTCAATGGTTAGCCTCAGTTAGCTCATTGGTTAGCTTCAGTTAGCTCATTGGTTAGCTTCGGTTAGCTCATTGGTTAGCCTCGGTTAGCTCATTGGTTAGCCTGGGTTAGCTCATTCCTCGGTTAGTCTGGGTTAGCTCATTGATTAGCCTCAGTTAACTCATTGGTTAGCCTGGGTTAGCCTAGGTTAGCTTCAGTTAGCTCATTGGTTAGCATCAGTTAGCTCATTGTTTAGCCTCAGTTAGCTCATTGGTTAGCCTGGGTTAGCTCATTGGTTAGCCTGGGTTAGCTCATTGGTTAGCTTTGGTTGGCTCATTGGTTAGCCTTGGTTAGCTCATTGGTTAGCTTCAGTTAGCTCATTGGTTAGCTTCGGTTAGCTCATTGGTTAGCCTCGGTTAGCTCATTGGTTAGCCTGGGTTAGCTCATTCCTCGGTTAGTCTGGGTTAGCTCATTGGTTAGCTTCAGTTAGCTCATTGGTTAGCCTCGGTTAGCTCATTGGTTAGCATCAGTTAGCTCATTGGTTAGCCTCAGTTAGCTCATTGTTAGCTTCAGTTAGCTCATTGGTTAGCCTGGGTTAGCCTGGGTTAGCTTCAGTTAGCTCATTGGTTAGCATCAGTTAGCTCATTGTTTAGCTTCAGTTAGCTCATTGGTTAGTTTCAATTAGCTCATTGGTTAGCCTCGGTTAGCTCATTGGTTAGCCTGGGTTAGCTCATTCCTCGGTTAGCTCATTGGTTAGCCTGGGTTAGCTCATTGGTTAGCATCAGTTAGCTCATTGGTTAGCCTCAGTTAGCTCATTGTTAGCTTCAGTTAGCTCATTGGTTAGTCTGGGTTAGCCTGGGTTAGCTTCAGTTAGCTCATTGGTTAGCATCAGTTAGCTCATTGTTTAGCCTCAGTTAGCTCATTGGTTAGCCTGTGTTAGCTCATTGGTTAGCCTGGGTTAGCTCATTGGTTAGCTTTGGTTGGCTCATTGGTTAGCCTTGGTTAGCTCATTGGTTAGCATCAGTTAGCTCTCTGGTTAGCATCAGTTAGCTCTTTGGTTAGCCTCGGTTAGCTCATTGGTTAGCTTCAGTTAGCTCATTGGTTAGCTTCAGTTAGCTCATTGGTTAGCCTCGGTTAGCTCATTGGTTAGCCTGGGTTAGCTCATTCCTCGGTTAGCTCATTGGTTAGCCTGGGTTAGCTCATTGGTTAGCTTCAGTTAGCTCATTGGTTAGCCTCGGTTAGCTCATTGGTTAGCCTGGGTTAGCTCATTCCTCGGTTAGCTCATTGGTTAGCCTGGGTTAGCTCATTGGTTAGCATCAGTTAGCTCATTGGTTAGCCTCAGTTAGCTCATTGTTAGCTTCAGTTAGCTCATTGGTTAGCCTGGGTTAGCCTGGGTTAGCTTCAGTTAGCTCATTGGTTAGCATCAGTTAGCTCATTGTTTAGCCTCAGTTAGCTCATTGGTTAGCCTGTGTTAGCTCATTGGTTAGCCTGGGTTAGCTCATTGTTTAGCTTTGGTTGGCTCATTGGTTAGCCTTGGTTAGCTCATTGGTTAGCATCAGTTAGCTCTCTGGTTAGCATCAGTTAGCTCTTTGGTTAGCCTCGGTTAGCTCATTGGTTAGCTTCAGTTAGCTCATTGGTTAGCTTCAGTTAGCTCATTGGTTAGCCTCGGTTAGCTCATTGGTTAGCCTGGGTTAGCTCATTCCTCGGTTAGCTCATTGGTTAGCCTGGGTTAGCTCATTGGTTAGATTCAGTTAGCTCATTGGTTAGCCTGGGTTAGCTCATTGGTTAGCCTTGGTTAGCTCATTGGTTAGCCTGGGTTAGCTCATTGGTTAGCCTGGATTATCTCATTGGTTAGCATCAGTTAGCTCATTGGTTAGCCTCAGTTAGCTCATTGGTTAGCATCAGTTAGCTCAATGGTTAGCCTTGGTTAGCTCATTGGTTAGCTTCAGTTAGCTCATTGGTTAGCTTCAGTTAGCTCATTGGTTAGCCTCGGTTAGCTCATTGGTTAGCCTGGGTTAGCTCATTCCTCGGTTAGCCTGGGTTAGCTCATTGGTTAGCTTCAGTTAGCTCATTGGTTAGCCTTGGTTAGCTCATTGGTTAGCATCAGTTAGCTCATTGGTTAGCCTCAGTTAGCTCATTGTTAGCTTCAGTTAGCTCATTGGTTAGCCTGGGTTAGCCTGGGTTAGCTTCAGTTAGCTCATTGGTTAGCATCAGTTAGCTCATTGTTTAGCCTCAGTTAGCTCATTGGTTAGCCTGGGTTAGCTCATTGGTTAGCCTGGGTTAGCTCATTGGTTAGCTTTGGTTGGCTCATTGGTTAGCCTTGGTTAGCTCATTGGTTAGCATCAGTTAGCTCTCTGGTTAGCATCAGTTAGCTCTTTGGTTAGCCTCAGTTAGCTCATTGGTTAGCCTGGGTTAGCTCATTCCTCAGTTAGCTCATTGGTTAGCTTCAGTTAGCTCATTGGTTAGCCTGGGTTAGCTCATTGGTTAGCCTCAGTTAGCTCATTGGTTAGCTTCAGTTAGCTCATTGGTTAGCCTGGGTTAGCTCATTGGTTAGCTTCAGTTAGCTCATTGGTTAGCATCAGTTAGCTCATTGTTTAGCCTCAGTTAACTCATTGGTTAGCCTGGGTTAGCTTATTGGTTATTTTGGGTTAGCTAATTGGTTAGCTTTGGTTGGTTCATTGGTTAGCCTTGGTTAGCTCATTGGTTAGCCTCGGTTAGCTCATTGGTTAGCATCAGTTAGCTCAATGGTTAGCCTCAGTTAGGTCATTGGTTAGCCTCGGTTAGCTCATTGGTTAGATTCAGTTAGCTCATTGGTTAACCTCGGTTAGCTCATTGGTTAGCCTGGGTTAGCTCATTACTCGGTTAGCTCATTGGTTAGCCTCAGTTAGCTCAATGGTTAGCCTCAGTTAGCTCATTGGTTAGCTTCAGTTAGCTCATTGGTTAGCTTCGGTTAGCTCATTGGTTAGCCTCGGTTAGCTCATTGGTTAGCCTAGGTTAGCTCATTCCTCGGTTAGTCTGGGTTAGCTCATTGGTTAGCTTCAGTTAGCTCATTGGTTAGCCTCGGTTAGCTCATTGGTTAGCATCAGTTAGCTCATTGGTTAGCCTCAGTTATCTCATTGTTAGCTTCAGTTAGCTCATTGGTTAGCCTGGGTTAGCCTAGGTTAGCTTCAGTTAGCTCATTGGTTAGCATCAGTTAGCTCATTGTTTAGCCTCAGTTAGCTCATTGGTTAGCCTGGGTTAGCTCATTGGTTAGCCTGGGTTAGCTCATTGGTTAGCTTTGGTTGGCTCATTGGTTAGCCTTGGTTAGCTCATTGGTTAGCTTCAGTTAGCTCATTGGTTAGCTTCGGTTAGCTCATTGGTTAGCCTCGGTTAGCTCATTGGTTAGCCTGGGTTAGCTCATTCCTCGGTTAGTCTGGGTTAGCTCATTGGTTAGCTTCAGTTAGCTCATTGGTTAGCCTCGGTTAGCTCATTGGTTAGCATCAGTTAGCTCATTGGTTAGCCTCAGTTAGCTCATTGTTAGCTTCAGTTAGCTCATTGGTTAGCCTGGGTTAGCCTGGTTTAGCTTCAGTTAGCTCATTGGTTAGCATCAGTTAGCTCATTGTTTAGCCTCAGTTAGCTCATTGGTTAGCCTGGGTTAGCTCATTGGTTAGCCTGGGTTAGCTCATTGGTTAGCTTTGGTTGGCTCATTGGTTAGCATCAGTTAGCTCTCTGGTTAGCATCAGTTAGCTCTTTGGTTAGCCTCAGTTAGCTCATTGGTTAGCCTCGGTTAGCTCATTGGTTAGCTTCAGTTAGCTCATTGGTTAGCTTCAGTTAGCTCATTGGTTAGCCTCGGTTAGCTCATTGGTTAGCCTGGGTGAGCTCATTCCTCGGTTAGCTCATTGGTTAGCCTGGGTTATCTCATTGGTTAGATTCAGTTAGCTCATTGGTTAGCCTGGGTTAGCTCATTGGTTAGCCTCGGTTAGCTCATTGGTTAGCCTGGGTTAGCTCATTGGTTAGCCTGGATTATCTCATTGGTTAGCATCAGTTAGCTCATTGGTTAGCCTCAGTTAGCTCATTGGTTAGCATCAGTTAGCTCATTGGTTAGCCTTGGTTAGCTCATTGGTTAGCTTCAGTTAGCTCATTGGTTAGCTTCAGTTAGCTCATTGGTTAGCCTCGGTTAGCTCATTGGTTAGCCTGGGTTAGCTCATTCCTCGGTTAGCCTGGGTTAGCTCATTGGTTAGCTTCAGTTAGCTCATTGGTTAGCCTGGGTTAGCTCATTGGTTAGCCTGGATTATCTCATTGGTTAGCATCAGTTAGCTCATTGGTTAGCCTCAGTTAGCTCATTGGTTAGCATCAGTTAGCTCAATGGTTAGCCTTGGTTAGCTCATTGGTTAGCTTCAGTTAGCTCATTGGTTAGCTTCAGTTAGCTCATTGGTTAGCCTCGGTTAGCTCATTGGTTAGCCTGGGTTAGCTCATTCCTCGGTTAGCCTGGGTTAGCTCATTGGTTAGCTTCAGTTAGCTCATTGGTTAGCCTTGGTTAGCTCATTGGTTAGCATCAGTTAGCTCATTGGTTAGCCTCAGTTAGCTCATTGTTAGCTTCAGTTAGCTCATTGGTTAGCCTGGGTTAGCCTGGGTTAGCTTCAGTTAGCTCATTGGTTAGCATCAGTTAGCTCATTGGTTAGCCTCAGTTAGCTCATTGGTTAGCCTTAGTTAGCTCATTGGTTAGCCTGGGTTAGCTCATTGGTTAGCTTTGGTTAGCTCATTGGTTAGCATCAGTTAGCTATCTGGTTAGCATCAGTTAGCTCTTTGGTTAGCATCAGTTAGCTCATTGGTTAGCCTTAGTTAGCTCATTGGTTAGCCTCGGTTAGCTCATTGGTTAGCCTGGGTTAGCTCATTACTCGGTTAGCTCATTGGTTAGCCTCGGTTAGCTCATTGGTTAGCTTCAGTTAGTTCATTGATTAGCCTGGGCTAGCTCATTGGTTAGCTTCAGTTAGTTAATTGATTAGCCTGGGTTAGCTCATTGGTTAGCTTCAGTTAGCTCATTGGTTAGCCTCGGTTAGCTCATTGGTTAGCATCAGTTAGCTCATTGTTTAGCTTCAGTTAGCTCATTGGTTAGCTTCAGTTAGCTCATTGGTTAGCTTCGGTTAGCTCATTGGTTAGACTGGGTTAGCTCATTGGTTAGCATCAGTTAGCTCATTGGTTAGCATCAGTTAGCTCATTGATTAGCCTCAGTTAGCTCATTGGTTAGCCTCGGTTAGCTCATTGGTTAGATTCAGTTAGCTTATTGGTTAGCCTGGGCTAGCTCATTGGTTAGCCTTGGTTAGCCCATTGGTTAGACTGGGTTAGCTCATTGGTTAGCATCAGTTAGCTCATTGGTTAGCCTTAGTTAGCTCATTGGTTAGCCTCGGTTAGCTCATTGGTTAGCCTGGGTTAGCTCATTACTCGGTTAGCTCATTGGTTAGCCTCGGTTAGCTTATTGGTTAGCTTCAGTTAGTTCATTGATTAGCCTGGGCTAGCTCATTGGTTAGCTTCAGTTAGTTAATTGATTAGCCTGGGTTAGCTCATTGGTTAGCTTCAGTTAGCTCATTGGTTAGCCTCGGTTAGCTCATTGGTTAGCATCAGTTAGCTCATTGTTTAGCTTCAGTTAGCTCATTGGTTAGCTTCAGTTAGCTCATATGTTAGCTTCGGTTAGCTCATTGGTTAGACTGGGTTAGCTCATTGGTTAGCATCAGTTAGCTCATTGGTTAGCCTCAGTTAGCTCATTGGTTAGCATCAGTTAGCTCATTGGTTAGCCTCGGTTAGCTCATTGGTTAGCTTCAGTTAGCTCATTGGTTAGCTTCAGTTAGCTCATTGGTTAGCCTCGGTTAGCTCATTGGTTAGCCTGGGTTAGCTCATTCCTCGGTTAGCTCATTGGTTAGCCTGGGTTAGCTCATTGGTTAGCCTGGGTTAGCTTCAGTTAGCTCATTGGTTAGCATCAGTTAGCTCATTGTTTAGCTTCAGTTAGCTCATTGGTTAGCTTCAGTGAGCTCATTGGTTAGCCTCGGTTAGCTCATTGGTTAGCCTGGGTTAGCTCATTCCTCGGTTAGCTCATTGGTTAGCCTGGGTTAGCTCATTGGTTAGCATCAGTTAGCTCATTGGTTAGCCTCAGTTAGCTCATTGTTAGCTTCAGTTAGCTCATTGGTTAGCCTGGGTTAGCCTGGGTTAGCTTCAGTTAGCTCATTGGTTAGCATCAGTTAGCTCATTGTTTAGCCTCAGTTAGCTCATTGGTTAGCCTGTGTTAGCTCATTGGTTAGCCTGGGTTAGCTCATTGGTTAGCTTTGGTTGGCTCATTGGTTAGCCTTGGTTAGCTCATTGGTTAGCATCAGTTAGCTCTCTGGTTAGCATCAGTTAGCTCTTTGGTTAGCCTCGGTTAGCTCATTGGTTAGCTTCAGTTAGCTCATTGGTTAGCTTCAGTTAGCTCATTGGTTAGCCTCGGTTAGCTCATTGGTTAGCCTGGGTTAGCTCATTCCTCGGTTAGCTCATTGGTTAGCCTGGGTTAGCTCATTGGTTAGCTTCAGTTAGCTCATTGGTTAGCCTCGGTTAGCTCATTGGTTAGCCTGGGTTAGCTCATTCCTCGGTTAGCTCATTGGTTAGCCTGGGTTAGCTCATTGGTTAGCATCAGTTAGCTCATTGGTTAGCCTCAGTTAGCTCATTGTTAGCTTCAGTTAGCTCATTGGTTAGCCTGGGTTAGCCTGGGTTAGCTTCAGTTAGCTCATTGGTTAGCATCAGTTAGCTCATTGTTTAGCCTCAGTTAGCTCATTGATTAGCCTGTGTTAGCTCATTGGTTAGCCTGGGTTAGCTCATTGGTTAGCTTTGGTTGGCTCATTGGTTAGCCTTGGTTAGCTCATTGGTTAGCATCAGTTAGCTCTCTGGTTAGCATCAGTTAGCTCTTTGGTTAGCCTCGGTTAGCTCATTGGTTAGCTTCAGTTAGCTCATTGGTTAGCTTCAGTTAGCTCATTGGTTAGCCTCGGTTAGCTCATTGGTTAGCCTGGGTTAGCTCATTCCTCGGTTAGCTCATTGGTTAGCCTGGGTTAGCTCATTGGTTAGATTCAGTTAGCTCAATGGTTAGCCTGGGTTAGCTCATTGGTTAGCCTCGGTTAGCTCATTGGTTAGCCTGGGTTAGCTCATTGGTTAGCCAGGATTATCTCATTGGTTAGCATCAGTTAGCTCATTGGTTAGCCTCAGTTAGCTCATTGGTTAGCATCAGTTAGCTCAATGGTTAGCCTTGGTTAGCTCATTGGTTAGCTTCAGTTAGCTCATTGGTTAGCTTCAGTTAGCTCATTGGTTAGCCTCGGTTAGCTCATTGGTTAGCCTGGGTTAGCTCATTCCTCGGTTAGCCTGGGTTAGCTCATTGGTTAGCTTCAGTTAGCTCATTGGTTAGCCTTGGTTAGCTCATTGGTTAGCATCAGTGAGCTCATTGGTTAGCCTCAGTTAGCTCATTGTTAGCTTCAGTTAGCTCATTGGTTAGCCTGGGTTAGCCTGGGTTAGCTTCAGTTAGCTCATTGGTTAGCATCAGTTAGCTCATTGTTTAGCCTCAGTTAGCTCATTGGTTATCCTGGGTTAGCTCATTGGTTAGCCTGGGTTAGCTCATTGGTTAGCTTTGGTTGGCTCATTGGTTAGCCTTGGTTAGCTCATTGGTTAGCATCAGTTAGCTCTCTGGTTAGCATCAGTTAGCTCTTTGGTTAGCCTCAGTTAGCTCATTGGTTAGCCTGGGTTAGCTCATTCCTCAGTTAGCTCATTGGTTAGCTTCAGTTAGCTCATTGGTTAGCCTGGGTTAGCTCATTGGTTAGCCTCAGTTAGCTCATTGGTTAGCCTGGGTTAGCTCATTGGTTAGCATCAGTTAGCTCATTGTTTAGCCTCAGTTAACTCATTGGTTAGCCTGGGTTAGCTTATTGGTTATTTTGGGTTAGCTAATTGGTTAGCTTTGGTTGGTTCATTGGTTAGCCTTGGTTAGCTCATTGGTTAGCCTCGGTTAGCTCATTGGTTAGCATCAGTTAGCTCAATGGTTAGCCTCAGTTAGGTCATTGGTTAGCCTCGGTTAGCTCATTGGTTAGATTCAGTTAGCTCATTGGTTAACCTCGGTTAGCTCATTGGTTAGCCTGGGTTAGCTCATTACTCGGTTAGCTCATTGGTTAGCCTCAGTTAGCTCAATGGTTAGCCTCAGTTAGCTCATTGGTTAGCTTCAGTTAGCTCATTGGTTAGCTTCGGTTAGCTCATTGGTTAGCCTCGGTTAGCTCATTGGTTAGCCTGGGTTAGCTCATTCCTCGGTTAGTCTGGGTTAGCTCATTGATTAGCCTCAGTTAACTCATTGGTTAGCCTGGGTTAGCCTAGGTTAGCTTCAGTTAGCTCATTGGTTAGCATCAGTTAGCTCATTGTTTAGCCTCAGTTAGCTCATTGGTTAGCCTGGGTTAGCTCATTGGTTAGCCTGGGTTAGCTCATTGGTTAGCTTTGGTTGGCTCATTGGTTAGCCTTGGTTAGCTCATTGGTTAGCTTCAGTTAGCTCATTGGTTAGCTTCGGTTAGCTCATTGGTTAGCCTGGGTTAGCTCATTCCTTGGTTAGCTCATTGGTTAGCCTGGGTTAGCTCATTGGTTAGCATCAGTTAGCTCATTGGTTAGCCTCAGTTAGCTCATTGTTAGCTTCAGTTAGCTCATTGGTTAGCCTGGGTTAGCCTGGGTTAGCTTCAGTTAGCTCATTGGTTAGCATCAGTTAGCTCATTGTTTAGCCTCAGTTAGCTCATTGGTTAGCCTGTGTTAGCTCATTGGTTAGCCTGGGTTAGCTCATTGGTTAGCTTTGGTTGGCTCATTGGTTAGCCTTGGTTAGCTCATTGGTTAGCATCAGTTAGCTCTCTGGTTAGCATCAGTTAGCTCTTTGGTTAGCCTCGGTTAGCTCATTGGTTAGCTTCAGTTAGCTCATTGGTTAGCTTCAGTTAGCTCATTGGTTAGCCTCGGTTAGCTCATTGGTTAGCCTGGGTTAGCTCATTCCTCGGTTAGCTCATTGGTTAGCCTGGGTTAGCTCATTGGTTAGCTTCAGTTAGCTCATTGGTTAGCCTCGGTTAGCTCATTGGTTAGCCTGGGTTAGCTCATTCCTCGGTTAGCTCATTGGTTAGCCTGGGTTAGCTCATTGGTTAGCATCAGTTAGCTCATTGGTTAGCCTCAGTTAGCTCATTGTTAGCTTCAGTTAGCTCATTGGTTAGCCTGGGTTAGCCTGGGTTAGCTTCAGTTAGCTCATTGGTTAGCATCAGTTAGCTCATTGTTTAGCCTCAGTTAGCTCATTGGTTAGCCTGTGTTAGCTCATTGGTTAGCCTGGGTTAGCTCATTGGTTAGCTTTGGTTGGCTCATTGGTTAGCCTTGGTTAGCTCATTGGTTAGCATCAGTTAGCTCTCTGGTTAGCATCAGTTAGCTCTTTGGTTAGCCTCGGTTAGCTCATTGGTTAGCTTCAGTTAGCTCATTGGTTAGCTTCAGTTAGCTCATTGGTTAGCCTCGGTTAGCTCATTGGTTAGCCTGGGTTAGCTCATTCCTCGGTTAGCTCATTGGTTAGCCTGGGTTAGCTCATTGGTTAGCTTCAGTTAGCTCATTGGTTAGCCTCGGTTAGCTCATTGGTTAGCCTGGGTTAGCTCATTCCTCGGTTAGCTCATTGGTTAGCCTGGGTTAGCTCATTGGTTAGCATCAGTTAGCTCATTGGTTAGCCTCAGTTAGCTCATTGTTAGCTTCAGTTAGCTCATTGGTTAGCCTGGGTTAGCCTGGGTTAGCTTCAGTTAGCTCATTGGTTAGCATCAGTTAGCTCATTGTTTAGCCTCAGTTAGCTCATTGGTTAGCCTGTGTTAGCTCATTGGTTAGCCTGGGTTAGCTCATTGGTTAGCTTTGGTTGGCTCATTGGTTAGCCTTGGTTAGCTCATTGGTTAGCATCAGTTAGCTCTCTGGTTAGCATCAGTTAGCTCTTTGGTTAGCCTCGGTTAGCTCATTGGTTAGCTTCAGTTAGCTCATTGGTTAGCTTCAGTTAGCTCATTGGTTAGCCTCGGTTAGCTCATTGGTTAGCCTGGGTTAGCTCATTCCTCGGTTAGCTCATTGGTTAGCCTGGGTTAGCTCATTGGTTAGCTTCAGTTAGCTCATTGGTTAGCCTCGGTTAGCTCATTGGTTAGCCTGGGTTAGCTCATTCCTCGGTTAGCTCATTGGTTAGCCTGGGTTAGCGCATCAGTTAGCTCATTGGTTAGCCTCAGTTAGCTCATTGTTAGCTTCAGTTAGCTCATTGGTTAGCCTGGGCTAGCCTGGGTTAGCTTCAGTTAGCTCATTGGTTAGCATCAGTTAGCTCATTGTTTAGCCTCAGTTAGCTCATTGGTTAGCCTGTGTTAGCTCATTGGTTAGCCTGGGTTAGCTCATTGGTTAGCTTTGGTTGGCTCATTGGTTAGCCTTGGTTAGCTCATTGGTTAGCATCAGTTAGCTCTCTGGTTAGCATCAGTTAGCTCTTTGGTTAGCCTCGGTTAGCTCATTGGTTAGCTTCAGTTAGCTCATTGGTTAGCTTCAGTTAGCTCATTGGTTAGCCTCGGTTAGCTCATTGGTTAGCCTGGGTTAGCTCATTCCTCGGTTAGCTCATTGGTTAGCCTGGGTTAGCTCATTGGTTAGATTCAGTTAGCTCATTGGTTAGCCTGGGTTAGCTCATTGGTTAGCCTCGGTTAGCTCATTGGTTAGCCTGGGTTAGCTCATTGGTTAGCCTGGATTATCTCATTGGTTAGCATCAGTTAGCTCATTGGTTAGCCTCAGTTAGCTCATTGGTTAGCATCAGTTAGCTCAATGGTTAGCCTTGGTTAGCTCATTGGTTAGCTTCAGTTAGCTCATTGGTTAGCTTCAGTTAGCTCATTGGTTAGCCTCGGTTAGCTCATTGGTTAGCCTGGGTTAGCTCATTCCTCGGTTAGCCTGGGTTAGCTCATTGGTTAGCTTCAGTTAGCTCATTGGTTAGCCTTGGTTAGCTCATTGGTTAGCATCAGTTAGCTCATTGGTTAGCCTCAGTTAGCTCATTGTTAGCTTCAGTTAGCTCATTGGTTAGCCTGGGTTAGCCTGGGTTAGCTTCAGTTAGCTCATTGGTTAGCATCAGTTAGCTCATTGTTTAGCCTCAGTTAGCTCATTGGTTAGCCTGGGTTAGCTCATTGGTTAGCCTGGGTTAGCTCATTGGTTAGCTTTGGTTAGCTCATTGGTTAGCATCAGTTAGCTATCTGGTTAGCATCAGTTAGCTCTTTGGTTAGCCTCAGTTAGCTCATTGGTTAGCCTGGGTTAGCTCATTCCTCAGTTAGCTCATTGGTTAGCTTCAGTTAGCTCATTGGTTAGCCTGGGTTAGCTCATTGGTTAGCCTCAGTTAGCTCATTGGTTAGCCTGGGTTAGCTCATTGGTTAGCTTCAGTTAGCTCATTGGTTAGCCTCGGTTAGCTCATTGGTTAGCCTGCGTTAGCTCATTGGTTAGCTTCAGTTAGCTCATTGGTTAGCCTGGGTTAGCTCATTGGTTAGCCTGGGTTAGCTCATTGGTTAGCCTGGGTAAGCTCATTGGTTAGCTTCAGTTAGCTCATTGGTTAGCCTCGGTTAGCTCATTGGTTAGCCTGGGTTGGTTAGCCTCGGTTAGCTCATTGGTTAGCATCAGTTAGCTCATTGGTTAGCCTCAGTTAGCTCATTGGTTAGCCTCGGTTAGCTCATTGGTTAGATTCAGTTAGCTCATTGGTTAGCCTGGGCTCGCTCATTGGTTAGCTTCAGTTAGCTCATTGGTTAGCTTCAGTTAGCTCATTGGTTAGCCTCGGTTAGCTCATTGGTTAGCCTGGGTTAGCTCATTCCTCGGTTAGCCTGGGTTAGCTCATTGGTTAGCTTCAGTTAGCTCATTGGTTAGCCTCGGTTAGCTCATTGGTTAGCATCAGTTAGCTCATTGATTAGCCTCAGTTAGCTCATTGTTAGCTTCAGTTAGCTCATTGGTTAGCCTGGGTTAGCCTGGGTTAGCTTCAGTTAGCTCATTGTTTAGCCTCAGTTAGCTCATTGGTTAGCCTGGGTTAGCTCATTGGTTAGCCTGGGTTAGCTCATTGGTTAGCTTTGGTTGGCTCATTGGTTAGCCTTGGTTAGCTCATTGGTTAGCATCAGTTAGCTCTCTGGTTAGCATCAGTTAGCTCTTTGGTTAGCCTCAGTTAGCTCATTGGTTAGCCTGGGTTAGCTCATTCCTCAGTTAGCTCATTGGTTAGCTTCAGTTAGCTCATTGGTTAGCCTGGGTTAGCTCATTGGTTAGCCTCAGTTAGCTCATTGGTTAGCCTGGGTTAGCTCATTGGTTAGCATCAGTTAGCTCATTGTGTAACCTCAGTTAACTCATTGGTTAGCCTGGGTTAGCTTATTGGTTATTTTGGGTTAGCTAATTGGTTAGCTTTGGTTGGTTCATTGGTTAGCCTTGGTTAGCTCATTGGTTAGCCTCGGTTAGCTCATTGGTTAGCATCAGTTAGCTCAATGGTTAGCCTCAGTTAGCTCATTGGTTAGCCTCGGTTAGCTCATTGGTTAGATTCAGTTAGCTCATTGGTTAACCTCGGTTAGCTCATTGGTTAGCCTGGGTTAGCTCATTACTCGGTTAGCTCATTGGTTAGCCTCGGTTAGCTCATTGGTTAGCTTCAGTTAGTTCATTGATTAGCCTGGGCTAGCTCATTGGTTAGCTTCAGTTAGTTCATTGATTAGCCTGGGTTAGCTCATTGGTTAGCTTCAGTTAGCTCATTGGTTAGCCTTGGTTAGCTCATTGGTTAGCATCAGTTAGCTCATTGGTTAGCCTCAGTTAGCTCATTGGTTAGCCTCGGTTAGCTCATTGGTTAGATTCAGTTAGCTCATTGGTTAGCCTGGGCTAGCTCATTGGTTAGCCTGGGTTAGCTCATTGGTTAGCCTGGGTAAGCTCATTGGTTAGCTTCATTTAGCTCATTGGTTAGCCTCGGTTAGCTCATTGGTTAGCCTGGGTTAGCTCATTGGTTAGCATCAGTTAGCTCATTGGTTAGCCTCAGTTAGCTCATTGGTTAGCCTCGGTTAGCTCATTGGTTAGCCTGGGTTAGCTCATTGGTTAGCCTGGGTTAGCTCATTGGTTAGCCTCAGTTAGCTCATTGGTTAGCATCAGTTAGCTCATTGATTAGCCTCAGTTAGCTCATTGGTTAGCCTCGGTTAGCTCATTGGTTATATTCAGTTAGCTTATTGGTTAGCCTGGGCTAGCTCATTCGTTAGCCTTGGTTAGCTCATTGGTTAGACTGGGTTAGCTCATTGGTTAGCATCAGTTAGCTCATTGGTTAGCCTTAGTTAGCTCATTGGTTAGCCTCGGTTAGCTCATTGGTTAGCCTGGGTTAGCTCATTACTCGGTTAGCTCATTGGTTAGCCTCGGTTAGCTCATTGGTTAGCTTCAGTTAGTTCATTGATTAGCCTGGGCTAGCTCATTGGTTAGCTTCAGTTAGTTAATTGATTAGCCTGGGTTAGCTCATTGGTTAGCTTCAGTTAGCTCATTGGTTAGCCTCGGTTAGCTCATTGGTTAGCATCAGTTAGCTCATTGTTTAGCTTCAGTTAGCTCATTGGTTAGCTTCAGTTAGCTCATTGGTTAGCTTCGGTTAGCTCATTGGTTAGACTGGGTTAGCTCATTGGTTAGCATCAGTTAGCTCATTGGTTAGCATCAGTTAGCTCATTGATTAGCCTCAGTTAGCTCATTGGTTAGCCTCGGTTAGCTCATTGGTTAGATTCAGTTAGCTTATTGGTTAGCCTGGGCTAGCTCATTGGTTAGCCTTGGTTAGCCCATTGGTTAGACTGGGTTAGCTCATTGGTTAGCATCAGTTAGCTCATTGGTTAGCCTTAGTTAGCTCATTGGTTAGCCTCGGTTAGCTCATTGGTTAGCCTGGGTTAGCTCATTACTCGGTTAGCTCATTGGTTAGCCTCGGTTAGCTTATTGGTTAGCTTCAGTTAGTTCATTGATTAGCCTGGGCTAGCTCATTGGTTAGCTTCAGTTAGTTAATTGATTAGCCTGGGTTAGCTCATTGGTTAGCTTCAGTTAGCTCATTGGTTAGCCTCGGTTAGCTCATTGGTTAGCATCAGTTAGCTCATTGTTTAGCTTCAGTTAGCTCATTGGTTAGCTTCAGTTAGCTCATATGTTAGCTTCGGTTAGCTCATTGGTTAGACTGGGTTAGCTCATTGGTTAGCATCAGTTAGCTCATTGGTTAGCCTCAGTTAGCTCATTGGTTAGCATCAGTTAGCTCATTGGTTAGCCTCGGTTAGCTCATTGGTTAGCTTCAGTTAGCTCATTGGTTAGCTTCAGTTAGCTCATTGGTTAGCTTCAGTTAGCTCATTGGTTAGCCTCGGTTAGCTCATTGGTTAGCATCAGTTAGCTCATTGTTTAGCTTCAGTTAGCTCATTGGTTAGCTTCAGTTAGCTCATATGTTAGCTTCGGTTAGCTCATTGGTTAGACTGGGTTAGCTCATTGGTTAGCATCAGTTAGCTCATTGGTTAGCCTCAGTTAGCTCATTGGTTAGCATCAGTTAGCTCATTGGTTAGCCTCGGTTAGCTCATTGGTTAGCTTCAGTTAGCTCATTGGTTAGCTTCAGTTAGCTCATTGGTTAGCCTCGGTTAGCTCATTGGTTAGCCTGGGTTAGCTCATTCCTCGGTTAGCTCATTGGTTAGCCTGGGTTAGCTCATTGGTTAGCCTGGGTTAGCCTGGGTTAGCTTCAGTTAGCTCATTGGTTAGCATCAGTTAGCTCATTGTTTAGCTTCAGTTAGCTCATTGGTTAGCTTCAGTGAGCTCATTGGTTAGCCTCGGTTAGCTCATTGGTTAGCCTGGGTTAGCTCATTCCTCGGTTAGCTCATTGGTTAGCCTGGGTTAGCTCATTGGTTAGCATCAGTTAGCTCATTGGTTAGCCTCAGTTAGCTCATTGTTAGCTTCAGTTAGCTCATTGGTTAGCCTGGGTTAGCCTGGGTTAGCTTCAGTTAGCTCATTGGTTAGCATCAGTTAGCTCATTGTTTAGCCTCAGTTAGCTCATTGGTTAGCCTGTGTTAGCTCATTGGTTAGCCTGGGTTAGCTCATTGGTTAGCTTTGGTTGGCTCATTGGTTAGCCTTGGTTAGCTCATTGGTTAGCATCAGTTAGCTCTCTGGTTAGCATCAGTTAGCTCTTTGGTTAGCCTCGGTTAGCTCATTGGTTAGCTTCAGTTAGCTCATTGGTTAGCTTCAGTTAGCTCATTGGTTAGCCTCGGTTAGCTCATTGGTTAGCCTGGGTTAGCTCATTCCTCGGTTAGCTCATTGGTTAGCCTGGGTTAGCTCATTGGTTAGCTTCAGTTAGCTCATTGGTTAGCCTCGGTTAGCTCATTGGTTAGCCTGGGTTAGCTCATTCCTCGGTTAGCTCATTGGTTAGCCTGGGTTAGCTCATTGGTTAGCATCAGTTAGCTCATTGGTTAGCCTCAGTTAGCTCATTGTTAGCTTCAGTTAGCTCATTGGTTAGCCTGGGTTAGCCTGGGTTAGCTTCAGTTAGCTCATTGGTTAGCATCAGTTAGCTCATTGTTTAGCCTCAGTTAGCTCATTGATTAGCCTGTGTTAGCTCATTGGTTAGCCTGGGTTAGCTCATTGGTTAGCTTTGGTTGGCTCATTGGTTAGCCTTGGTTAGCTCATTGGTTAGCATCAGTTAGCTCTCTGGTTAGCATCAGTTAGCTCTTTGGTTAGCCTCGGTTAGCTCATTGGTTAGCTTCAGTTAGCTCATTGGTTAGCTTCAGTTAGCTCATTGGTTAGCCTCGGTTAGCTCATTGGTTAGCCTGGGTTAGCTCATTCCTCGGTTAGCTCATTGGTTAGCCTGGGTTAGCTCATTGGTTAGATTCAGTTAGCTCAATGGTTAGCCTGGGTTAGCTCATTGGTTAGCCTCGGTTAGCTCATTGGTTAGCCTGGGTTAGCTCATTGGTTAGCCAGGATTATCTCATTGGTTAGCATCAGTTAGCTCATTGGTTAGCCTCAGTTAGCTCATTGGTTAGCATCAGTTAGCTCAATGGTTAGCCTTGGTTAGCTCATTGGTTAGCTTCAGTTAGCTCATTGGTTAGCTTCAGTTAGCTCATTGGTTAGCCTCGGTTAGCTCATTGGTTAGCCTGGGTTAGCTCATTCCTCGGTTAGCCTGGGTTAGCTCATTGGTTAGCTTCAGTTAGCTCATTGGTTAGCCTTGGTTAGCTCATTGGTTAGCATCAGTGAGCTCATTGGTTAGCCTCAGTTAGCTCATTGTTAGCTTCAGTTAGCTCATTGGTTAGCCTGGGTTAGCCTGGGTTAGCTTCAGTTAGCTCATTGGTTAGCATCAGTTAGCTCATTGTTTAGCCTCAGTTAGCTCATTGGTTATCCTGGGTTAGCTCATTGGTTAGCCTGGGTTAGCTCATTGGTTAGCTTTGGTTGGCTCATTGGTTAGCCTTGGTTAGCTCATTGGTTAGCATCAGTTAGCTCTCTGGTTAGCATCAGTTAGCTCTTTGGTTAGCCTCAGTTAGCTCATTGGTTAGCCTGGGTTAGCTCATTCCTCAGTTAGCTCATTGGTTAGCTTCAGTTAGCTCATTGGTTAGCCTGGGTTAGCTCATTGGTTAGCCTCAGTTAGCTCATTGGTTAGCCTGGGTTAGCTCATTGGTTAGCATCAGTTAGCTCATTGTTTAGCCTCAGTTAACTCATTGGTTAGCCTGGGTTAGCTTATTGGTTATTTTGGGTTAGCTAATTGGTTAGCTTTGGTTGGTTCATTGGTTAGCCTTGGTTAGCTCATTGGTTAGCCTCGGTTAGCTCATTGGTTAGCATCAGTTAGCTCAATGGTTAGCCTCAGTTAGGTCATTGGTTAGCCTCGGTTAGCTCATTGGTTAGATTCAGTTAGCTCATTGGTTAACCTCGGTTAGCTCATTGGTTAGCCTGGGTTAGCTCATTACTCGGTTAGCTCATTGGTTAGCCTCAGTTAGCTCAATGGTTAGCCTCAGTTAGCTCATTGGTTAGCTTCAGTTAGCTCATTGGTTAGCTTCGGTTAGCTCATTGGTTAGCCTCGGTTAGCTCATTGGTTAGCCTGGGTTAGCTCATTCCTCGGTTAGTCTGGGTTAGCTCATTGATTAGCCTCAGTTAACTCATTGGTTAGCCTGGGTTAGCCTAGGTTAGCTTCAGTTAGCTCATTGGTTAGCATCAGTTAGCTCATTGTTTAGCCTCAGTTAGCTCATTGGTTAGCCTGGGTTAGCTCATTGGTTAGCCTGGGTTAGCTCATTGGTTAGCTTTGGTTGGCTCATTGGTTAGCCTTGGTTAGCTCATTGGTTAGCTTCAGTTAGCTCATTGGTTAGCTTCGGTTAGCTCATTGGTTAGCCTGGGTTAGCTCATTCCTCGGTTAGCTCATTGGTTAGCCTGGGTTAGCTCATTGGTTAGCATCAGTTAGCTCATTGGTTAGCCTCAGTTAGCTCATTGTTAGCTTCAGTTAGCTCATTGGTTAGCCTGGGTTAGCCTGGGTTAGCTTCAGTTAGCTCATTGGTTAGCATCAGTTAGCTCATTGTTTAGCCTCAGTTAGCTCATTGGTTAGCCTGTGTTAGCTCATTGGTTAGCCTGGGTTAGCTCATTGGTTAGCTTTGGTTGGCTCATTGGTTAGCCTTGGTTAGCTCATTGGTTAGCATCAGTTAGCTCTCTGGTTAGCATCAGTTAGCTCTTTGGTTAGCCTCGGTTAGCTCATTGGTTAGCTTCAGTTAGCTCATTGGTTAGCTTCAGTTAGCTCATTGGTTAGCCTCGGTTAGCTCATTGGTTAGCCTGGGTTAGCTCATTCCTCGGTTAGCTCATTGGTTAGCCTGGGTTAGCTCATTGGTTAGCTTCAGTTAGCTCATTGGTTAGCCTCGGTTAGCTCATTGGTTAGCCTGGGTTAGCTCATTCCTCGGTTAGCTCATTGGTTAGCCTGGGTTAGCTCATTGGTTAGCATCAGTTAGCTCATTGGTTAGCCTCAGTTAGCTCATTGTTAGCTTCAGTTAGCTCATTGGTTAGCCTGGGTTAGCCTGGGTTAGCTTCAGTTAGCTCATTGGTTAGCATCAGTTAGCTCATTGTTTAGCCTCAGTTAGCTCATTGGTTAGCCTGTGTTAGCTCATTGGTTAGCCTGGGTTAGCTCATTGGTTAGCTTTGGTTGGCTCATTGGTTAGCCTTGGTTAGCTCATTGGTTAGCATCAGTTAGCTCTCTGGTTAGCATCAGTTAGCTCTTTGGTTAGCCTCGGTTAGCTCATTGGTTAGCTTCAGTTAGCTCATTGGTTAGCTTCAGTTAGCTCATTGGTTAGCCTCGGTTAGCTCATTGGTTAGCCTGGGTTAGCTCATTCCTCGGTTAGCTCATTGGTTAGCCTGGGTTAGCTCATTGGTTAGCTTCAGTTAGCTCATTGGTTAGCCTCGGTTAGCTCATTGGTTAGCCTGGGTTAGCTCATTCCTCGGTTAGCTCATTGGTTAGCCTGGGTTAGCTCATTGGTTAGCATCAGTTAGCTCATTGGTTAGCCTCAGTTAGCTCATTGTTAGCTTCAGTTAGCTCATTGGTTAGCCTGGGTTAGCCTGGGTTAGCTTCAGTTAGCTCATTGGTTAGCATCAGTTAGCTCATTGTTTAGCCTCAGTTAGCTCATTGGTTAGCCTGTGTTAGCTCATTGGTTAGCCTGGGTTAGCTCATTGGTTAGCTTTGGTTGGCTCATTGGTTAGCCTTGGTTAGCTCATTGGTTAGCATCAGTTAGCTCTCTGGTTAGCATCAGTTAGCTCTTTGGTTAGCCTCGGTTAGCTCATTGGTTAGCTTCAGTTAGCTCATTGGTTAGCTTCAGTTAGCTCATTGGTTAGCCTCGGTTAGCTCATTGGTTAGCCTGGGTTAGCTCATTCCTCGGTTAGCTCATTGGTTAGCCTGGGTTAGCTCATTGGTTAGCTTCAGTTAGCTCATTGGTTAGCCTCGGTTAGCTCATTGGTTAGCCTGGGTTAGCTCATTCCTCGGTTAGCTCATTGGTTAGCCTGGGTTAGCGCATCAGTTAGCTCATTGGTTAGCCTCAGTTAGCTCATTGTTAGCTTCAGTTAGCTCATTGGTTAGCCTGGGCTAGCCTGGGTTAGCTTCAGTTAGCTCATTGGTTAGCATCAGTTAGCTCATTGTTTAGCCTCAGTTAGCTCATTGGTTAGCCTGTGTTAGCTCATTGGTTAGCCTGGGTTAGCTCATTGGTTAGCTTTGGTTGGCTCATTGGTTAGCCTTGGTTAGCTCATTGGTTAGCATCAGTTAGCTCTCTGGTTAGCATCAGTTAGCTCTTTGGTTAGCCTCGGTTAGCTCATTGGTTAGCTTCAGTTAGCTCATTGGTTAGCTTCAGTTAGCTCATTGGTTAGCCTCGGTTAGCTCATTGGTTAGCCTGGGTTAGCTCATTCCTCGGTTAGCTCATTGGTTAGCCTGGGTTAGCTCATTGGTTAGATTCAGTTAGCTCATTGGTTAGCCTGGGTTAGCTCATTGGTTAGCCTCGGTTAGCTCATTGGTTAGCCTGGGTTAGCTCATTGGTTAGCCTGGATTATCTCATTGGTTAGCATCAGTTAGCTCATTGGTTAGCCTCAGTTAGCTCATTGGTTAGCATCAGTTAGCTCAATGGTTAGCCTTGGTTAGCTCATTGGTTAGCTTCAGTTAGCTCATTGGTTAGCTTCAGTTAGCTCATTGGTTAGCCTCGGTTAGCTCATTGGTTAGCCTGGGTTAGCTCATTCCTCGGTTAGCCTGGGTTAGCTCATTGGTTAGCTTCAGTTAGCTCATTGGTTAGCCTTGGTTAGCTCATTGGTTAGCATCAGTTAGCTCATTGGTTAGCCTCAGTTAGCTCATTGTTAGCTTCAGTTAGCTCATTGGTTAGCCTGGGTTAGCCTGGGTTAGCTTCAGTTAGCTCATTGGTTAGCATCAGTTAGCTCATTGTTTAGCCTCAGTTAGCTCATTGGTTAGCCTGGGTTAGCTCATTGGTTAGCCTGGGTTAGCTCATTGGTTAGCTTTGGTTAGCTCATTGGTTAGCATCAGTTAGCTATCTGGTTAGCATCAGTTAGCTCTTTGGTTAGCCTCAGTTAGCTCATTGGTTAGCCTGGGTTAGCTCATTCCTCAGTTAGCTCATTGGTTAGCTTCAGTTAGCTCATTGGTTAGCCTGGGTTAGCTCATTGGTTAGCCTCAGTTAGCTCATTGGTTAGCCTGGGTTAGCTCATTGGTTAGCTTCAGTTAGCTCATTGGTTAGCCTCGGTTAGCTCATTGGTTAGCCTGCGTTAGCTCATTGGTTAGCTTCAGTTAGCTCATTGGTTAGCCTGGGTTAGCTCATTGGTTAGCCTGGGTTAGCTCATTGGTTAGCCTGGGTAAGCTCATTGGTTAGCTTCAGTTAGCTCATTGGTTAGCCTTGGTTAGCTCATTGGTTAGCCTGGGTTGGTTAGCCTCGGTTAGCTCATTGGTTAGCATCAGTTAGCTCATTGGTTAGCCTCAGTTAGCTCATTGGTTAGCCTCGGTTAGCTCATTGGTTAGATTCAGTTAGCTCATTGGTTAGCCTGGGCTCGCTCATTGGTTAGCTTCAGTTAGCTCATTGGTTAGCTTCAGTTAGCTCATTGGTTAGCCTCGGTTAGCTCATTGGTTAGCCTGGGTTAGCTCATTCCTCGGTTAGCCTGGGTTAGCTCATTGGTTAGCTTCAGTTAGCTCATTGGTTAGCCTCGGTTAGCTCATTGGTTAGCATCAGTTAGCTCATTGATTAGCCTCAGTTAGCTCATTGTTAGCTTCAGTTAGCTCATTGGTTAGCCTGGGTTAGCCTGGGTTAGCTTCAGTTAGCTCATTGTTTAGCCTCAGTTAGCTCATTGGTTAGCCTGGGTTAGCTCATTGGTTAGCCTGGGTTAGCTCATTGGTTAGCTTTGGTTGGCTCATTGGTTAGCCTTGGTTAGCTCATTGGTTAGCATCAGTTAGCTCTCTGGTTAGCATCAGTTAGCTCTTTGGTTAGCCTCAGTTAGCTCATTGGTTAGCCTGGGTTAGCTCATTCCTCAGTTAGCTCATTGGTTAGCTTCAGTTAGCTCATTGGTTAGCCTGGGTTAGCTCATTGGTTAGCCTCAGTTAGCTCATTGGTTAGCCTGGGTTAGCTCATTGGTTAGCATCAGTTAGCTCATTGTGTAACCTCAGTTAACTCATTGGTTAGCCTGGGTTAGCTTATTGGTTATTTTGGGTTAGCTAATTGGTTAGCTTTGGTTGGTTCATTGGTTAGCCTTGGTTAGCTCATTGGTTAGCCTCGGTTAGCTCATTGGTTAGCATCAGTTAGCTCAATGGTTAGCCTCAGTTAGCTCATTGGTTAGCCTCGGTTAGCTCATTGGTTAGATTCAGTTAGCTCATTGGTTAACCTCGGTTAGCTCATTGGTTAGCCTGGGTTAGCTCATTACTCGGTTAGCTCATTGGTTAGCCTCGGTTAGCTCATTGGTTAGCTTCAGTTAGTTCATTGATTAGCCTGGGCTAGCTCATTGGTTAGCTTCAGTTAGTTGATTGATTAGCCTGGGTTAGCTCATTGGTTAGTTTCAGTTAGCTCATTGGTTAGCCTTGGTTAGCTCATTGGTTAGCATCAGTTAGCTCATTGGTTAGCCTCAGTTAGCTCATTGGTTAGCCTCGGTTAGCTCATTGGTTAGATTCAGTTAGCTCATTGGTTAGCCTGGGCTAGCTCATTGGTTAGCCTGGGTTAGCTCATTGGTTAGCCTGGGTAAGCTCATTGGTTAGCTTCATTTAGCTCATTGGTTAGCCTCGGTTAGCTCATTGGTTAGCCTGGGTTAGCTCATTGGTTAGCATCAGTTAGCTCATTGGTTAGCCTCAGTTAGCTCATTGGTTAGCCTCGGTTAGCTCATTGGTTAGCCTGGGTTAGCTCATTGGTTAGCCTGGGTTAGCTCATTGGTTAGCCTCAGTTAGCTCATTGGTTAGCATCAGTTAGCTCATTGATTAGCCTCAGTTAGCTCATTGGTTAGCCTCGGTTAGCTCATTGGTTATATTCAGTTAGCTTATTGGTTAGCCTGGGCTAGCTCATTCGTTAGCCTTGGTTAGCTCATTGGTTAGACTGGGTTAGCTCATTGGTTAGCATCAGTTAGCTCATTGGTTAGCCTTAGTTAGCTCATTGGTTAGCCTCGGTTAGCTCATTGGTTAGCCTGGGTTAGCTCATTACTCGGTTAGCTCATTGGTTAGCCTCGGTTAGCTCATTGGTTAGCTTCAGTTAGTTCATTGATTAGCCTGGGCTAGCTCATTGGTTAGCTTCAGTTAGTTAATTGATTAGCCTGGGTTAGCTCATTGGTTAGCTTCAGTTAGCTCATTGGTTAGCCTCGGTTAGCTCATTGGTTAGCATCAGTTAGCTCATTGTTTAGCTTCAGTTAGCTCATTGGTTAGCTTCAGTTAGCTCATTGGTTAGCTTCGGTTAGCTCATTGGTTAGACTGGGTTAGCTCATTGGTTAGCATCAGTTAGCTCATTGGTTAGCATCAGTTAGCTCATTGATTAGCCTCAGTTAGCTCATTGGTTAGCCTCGGTTAGCTCATTGGTTAGATTCAGTTAGCTTATTGGTTAGCCTGGGCTAGCTCATTGGTTAGCCTTGGTTAGCCCATTGGTTAGACTGGGTTAGCTCATTGGTTAGCATCAGTTAGCTCATTGGTTAGCCTTAGTTAGCTCATTGGTTAGCCTCGGTTAGCTCATTGGTTAGCCTGGGTTAGCTCATTACTCGGTTAGCTCATTGGTTAGCCTCGGTTAGCTTATTGGTTAGCTTCAGTTAGTTCATTGATTAGCCTGGGCTAGCTCATTGGTTAGCTTCAGTTAGTTAATTGATTAGCCTGGGTTAGCTCATTGGTTAGCTTCAGTTAGCTCATTGGTTAGCCTCGGTTAGCTCATTGGTTAGCATCAGTTAGCTCATTGTTTAGCTTCAGTTAGCTCATTGGTTAGCTTCAGTTAGCTCATATGTTAGCTTCGGTTAGCTCATTGGTTAGACTGGGTTAGCTCATTGGTTAGCATCAGTTAGCTCATTGGTTAGCCTCAGTTAGCTCATTGGTTAGCATCAGTTAGCTCATTGGTTAGCCTCGGTTAGCTCATTGGTTAGCTTCAGTTAGCTCATTGGTTAGCTTCAGTTAGCTCATTGGTTAGCCTCGGTTAGCTCATTGGTTAGCCTGGGTTAGCTCATTCCTCGGTTAGCTCATTGGTTAGCCTGGGTTAGCTCATTGGTTAGCCTGGGTTAGCCTGGGTTAGCTTCAGTTAGCTCATTGGTTAGCATCAGTTAGCTCATTGTTTAGCTTCAGTTAGCTCATTGGTTAGCTTCAGTGAGCTCATTGGTTAGCCTCGGTTAGCTCATTGGTTAGCCTGGGTTAGCTCATTCCTCGGTTAGCTCATTGGTTAGCCTGGGTTAGCTCATTGGTTAGCATCAGTTAGCTCATTGGTTAGCCTCAGTTAGCTCATTGTTAGCTTCAGTTAGCTCATTGGTTAGCCTGGGTTAGCCTGGGTTAGCTTCAGTTAGCTCATTGGTTAGCATCAGTTAGCTCATTGTTTAGCCTCAGTTAGCTCATTGGTTAGCCTGTGTTAGCTCATTGGTTAGCCTGGGTTAGCTCATTGGTTAGCTTTGGTTGGCTCATTGGTTAGCCTTGGTTAGCTCATTGGTTAGCATCAGTTAGCTCTCTGGTTAGCATCAGTTAGCTCTTTGGTTAGCCTCGGTTAGCTCATTGGTTAGCTTCAGTTAGCTCATTGGTTAGCTTCAGTTAGCTCATTGGTTAGCCTCGGTTAGCTCATTGGTTAGCCTGGGTTAGCTCATTCCTCGGTTAGCTCATTGGTTAGCCTGGGTTAGCTCATTGGTTAGCTTCAGTTAGCTCATTGGTTAGCCTCGGTTAGCTCATTGGTTAGCCTGGGTTAGCTCATTCCTCGGTTAGCTCATTGGTTAGCCTGGGTTAGCTCATTGGTTAGCATCAGTTAGCTCATTGGTTAGCCTCAGTTAGCTCATTGTTAGCTTCAGTTAGCTCATTGGTTAGCCTGGGTTAGCCTGGGTTAGCTTCAGTTAGCTCATTGGTTAGCATCAGTTAGCTCATTGTTTAGCCTCAGTTAGCTCATTGATTAGCCTGTGTTAGCTCATTGGTTAGCCTGGGTTAGCTCATTGGTTAGCTTTGGTTGGCTCATTGGTTAGCCTTGGTTAGCTCATTGGTTAGCATCAGTTAGCTCTCTGGTTAGCATCAGTTAGCTCTTTGGTTAGCCTCGGTTAGCTCATTGGTTAGCTTCAGTTAGCTCATTGGTTAGCTTCAGTTAGCTCATTGGTTAGCCTCGGTTAGCTCATTGGTTAGCCTGGGTTAGCTCATTCCTCGGTTAGCTCATTGGTTAGCCTGGGTTAGCTCATTGGTTAGATTCAGTTAGCTCAATGGTTAGCCTGGGTTAGCTCATTGGTTAGCCTCGGTTAGCTCATTGGTTAGCCTGGGTTAGCTCATTGGTTAGCCAGGATTATCTCATTGGTTAGCATCAGTTAGCTCATTGGTTAGCCTCAGTTAGCTCATTGGTTAGCATCAGTTAGCTCAATGGTTAGCCTTGGTTAGCTCATTGGTTAGCTTCAGTTAGCTCATTGGTTAGCTTCAGTTAGCTCATTGGTTAGCCTCGGTTAGCTCATTGGTTAGCCTGGGTTAGCTCATTCCTCGGTTAGCCTGGGTTAGCTCATTGGTTAGCTTCAGTTAGCTCATTGGTTAGCCTTGGTTAGCTCATTGGTTAGCATCAGTGAGCTCATTGGTTAGCCTCAGTTAGCTCATTGTTAGCTTCAGTTAGCTCATTGGTTAGCCTGGGTTAGCCTGGGTTAGCTTCAGTTAGCTCATTGGTTAGCATCAGTTAGCTCATTGTTTAGCCTCAGTTAGCTCATTGGTTAGCCTGGGTTAGCTCATTGGTTAGCCTGGGTTAGCTCATTGGTTAGCTTTGGTTGGCTCATTGGTTAGCCTTGGTTAGCTCATTGGTTAGCATCAGTTAGCTCTCTGGTTAGCATCAGTTAGCTCTTTGGTTAGCCTCAGTTAGCTCATTGGTTAGCCTGGGTTAGCTCATTCCTCAGTTAGCTCATTGGTTAGCTTCAGTTAGCTCATTGGTTAGCCTGGGTTAGCTCATTGGTTAGCCTCAGTTAGCTCATTGGTTAGCCTGGGTTAGCTCATTGGTTAGCATCAGTTAGCTCATTGTTTAGCCTCAGTTAACTCATTGGTTAGCCTGGGTTAGCTTATTGGTTATTTTGGGTTAGCTAATTGGTTAGCTTTGGTTGGTTCATTGGTTAGCCTTGGTTAGCTCATTGGTTAGCCTCGGTTAGCTCATTGGTTAGCATCAGTTAGCTCAATGGTTAGCCTCAGTTAGGTCATTGGTTAGCCTCGGTTAGCTCATTGGTTAGATTCAGTTAGCTCATTGGTTAACCTCGGTTAGCTCATTGGTTAGCCTGGGTTAGCTCATTACTCGGTTAGCTCATTGGTTAGCCTCAGTTAGCTCAATGGTTAGCCTCAGTTAGCTCATTGGTTAGCTTCAGTTAGCTCATTGGTTAGCTTCGGTTAGCTCATTGGTTAGCCTCGGTTAGCTCATTGGTTAGCCTGGGTTAGCTCATTCCTCGGTTAGTCTGGGTTAGCTCATTGATTAGCCTCAGTTAACTCATTGGTTAGCCTGGGTTAGCCTAGGTTAGCTTCAGTTAGCTCATTGGTTAGCATCAGTTAGCTCATTGTTTAGCCTCAGTTAGCTCATTGGTTAGCCTGGGTTAGCTCATTGGTTAGCCTGGGTTAGCTCATTGGTTAGCTTTGGTTGGCTCATTGGTTAGCCTTGGTTAGCTCATTGGTTAGCTTCAGTTAGCTCATTGGTTAGCTTCGGTTAGCTCATTGGTTAGCCTCGGTTAGCTCATTGGTTAGCCTGGGTTAGCTCATTCCTCGGTTAGTCTGGGTTAGCTCATTGGTTAGCTTCAGTTAGCTCATTGGTTAGCCTCGGTTAGCTCATTGGTTAGCATCAGTTAGCTCATTGGTTAGCCTCAGTTAGCTCATTGTTAGCTTCAGTTAGCTCATTGGTTAGCCTGGGTTAGCCTGGGTTAGCTTCAGTTAGCTCATTGGTTAGCATCAGTTAGCTCATTGTTTAGCTTCAGTTAGCTCATTGGTTAGTTTCAATTAGCTCATTGGTTAGCCTCGGTTAGCTCATTGGTTAGCCTGGGTTAGCTCATTCCTCGGTTAGCTCATTGGTTAGCCTGGGTTAGCTCATTGGTTAGCATCAGTTAGCTCATTGGTTAGCCTCAGTTAGCTCATTGTTAGCTTCAGTTAGCTCATTGGTTAGTCTGGGTTAGCCTGGGTTAGCTTCAGTTAGCTCATTGGTTAGCATCAGTTAGCTCATTGTTTAGCCTCAGTTAGCTCATTGGTTAGCCTGTGTTAGCTCATTGGTTAGCCTGGGTTAGCTCATTGGTTAGCTTTGGTTGGCTCATTGGTTAGCCTTGGTTAGCTCATTGGTTAGCATCAGTTAGCTCTCTGGTTAGCATCAGTTAGCTCTTTGGTTAGCCTCGGTTAGCTCATTGGTTAGCTTCAGTTAGCTCATTGGTTAGCTTCAGTTAGCTCATTGGTTAGCCTCGGTTAGCTCATTGGTTAGCCTGGGTTAGCTCATTCCTCGGTTAGCTCATTGGTTAGCCTGGGTTAGCTCATTGGTTAGCTTCAGTTAGCTCATTGGTTAGCCTCGGTTAGCTCATTGGTTAGCCTGGGTTAGCTCATTCCTCGGTTAGCTCATTGGTTAGCCTGGGTTAGCTCATTGGTTAGCATCAGTTAGCTCATTGGTTAGCCTCAGTTAGCTCATTGTTAGCTTCAGTTAGCTCATTGGTTAGCCTGGGTTAGCCTGGGTTAGCTTCAGTTAGCTCATTGGTTAGCATCAGTTAGCTCATTGTTTAGCCTCAGTTAGCTCATTGGTTAGCCTGTGTTAGCTCATTGGTTAGCCTGGGTTAGCTCATTGTTTAGCTTTGGTTGGCTCATTGGTTAGCCTTGGTTAGCTCATTGGTTAGCATCAGTTAGCTCTCTGGTTAGCATCAGTTAGCTCTTTGGTTAGCCTCGGTTAGCTCATTGGTTAGCTTCAGTTAGCTCATTGGTTAGCTTCAGTTAGCTCATTGGTTAGCCTCGGTTAGCTCATTGGTTAGCCTGGGTTAGCTCATTCCTCGGTTAGCTCATTGGTTAGCCTGGGTTAGCTCATTGGTTAGATTCAGTTAGCTCATTGGTTAGCCTGGGTTAGCTCATTGGTTAGCCTTGGTTAGCTCATTGGTTAGCCTGGGTTAGCTCATTGGTTAGCCTGGATTATCTCATTGGTTAGCATCAGTTAGCTCATTGGTTAGCCTCAGTTAGCTCATTGGTTAGCATCAGTTAGCTCAATGGTTAGCCTTGGTTAGCTCATTGGTTAGCTTCAGTTAGCTCATTGGTTAGCTTCAGTTAGCTCATTGGTTAGCCTCGGTTAGCTCATTGGTTAGCCTGGGTTAGCTCATTCCTCGGTTAGCCTGGGTTAGCTCATTGGTTAGCTTCAGTTAGCTCATTGGTTAGCCTTGGTTAGCTCATTGGTTAGCATCAGTTAGCTCATTGGTTAGCCTCAGTTAGCTCATTGTTAGCTTCAGTTAGCTCATTGGTTAGCCTGGGTTAGCCTGGGTTAGCTTCAGTTAGCTCATTGGTTAGCATCAGTTAGCTCATTGTTTAGCCTCAGTTAGCTCATTGGTTAGCCTGGGTTAGCTCATTGGTTAGCCTGGGTTAGCTCATTGGTTAGCTTTGGTTGGCTCATTGGTTAGCCTTGGTTAGCTCATTGGTTAGCATCAGTTAGCTCTCTGGTTAGCATCAGTTAGCTCTTTGGTTAGCCTCAGTTAGCTCATTGGTTAGCCTGGGTTAGCTCATTCCTCAGTTAGCTCATTGGTTAGCTTCAGTTAGCTCATTGGTTAGCCTGGGTTAGCTCATTGGTTAGCCTCAGTTAGCTCATTGGTTAGCTTCAGTTAGCTCATTGGTTAGCCTGGGTTAGCTCATTGGTTAGCTTCAGTTAGCTCATTGGTTAGCATCAGTTAGCTCATTGTTTAGCCTCAGTTAACTCATTGGTTAGCCTGGGTTAGCTTATTGGTTATTTTGGGTTAGCTAATTGGTTAGCTTTGGTTGGTTCATTGGTTAGCCTTGGTTAGCTCATTGGTTAGCCTCGGTTAGCTCATTGGTTAGCATCAGTTAGCTCAATGGTTAGCCTCAGTTAGGTCATTGGTTAGCCTCGGTTAGCTCATTGGTTAGATTCAGTTAGCTCATTGGTTAACCTCGGTTAGCTCATTGGTTAGCCTGGGTTAGCTCATTACTCGGTTAGCTCATTGGTTAGCCTCAGTTAGCTCAATGGTTAGCCTCAGTTAGCTCATTGGTTAGCTTCAGTTAGCTCATTGGTTAGCTTCGGTTAGCTCATTGGTTAGCCTCGGTTAGCTCATTGGTTAGCCTAGGTTAGCTCATTCCTCGGTTAGTCTGGGTTAGCTCATTGGTTAGCTTCAGTTAGCTCATTGGTTAGCCTCGGTTAGCTCATTGGTTAGCATCAGTTAGCTCATTGGTTAGCCTCAGTTATCTCATTGTTAGCTTCAGTTAGCTCATTGGTTAGCCTGGGTTAGCCTAGGTTAGCTTCAGTTAGCTCATTGGTTAGCATCAGTTAGCTCATTGTTTAGCCTCAGTTAGCTCATTGGTTAGCCTGGGTTAGCTCATTGGTTAGCCTGGGTTAGCTCATTGGTTAGCTTTGGTTGGCTCATTGGTTAGCCTTGGTTAGCTCATTGGTTAGCTTCAGTTAGCTCATTGGTTAGCTTCGGTTAGCTCATTGGTTAGCCTCGGTTAGCTCATTGGTTAGCCTGGGTTAGCTCATTCCTCGGTTAGTCTGGGTTAGCTCATTGGTTAGCTTCAGTTAGCTCATTGGTTAGCCTCGGTTAGCTCATTGGTTAGCATCAGTTAGCTCATTGGTTAGCCTCAGTTAGCTCATTGTTAGCTTCAGTTAGCTCATTGGTTAGCCTGGGTTAGCCTGGTTTAGCTTCAGTTAGCTCATTGGTTAGCATCAGTTAGCTCATTGTTTAGCCTCAGTTAGCTCATTGGTTAGCCTGGGTTAGCTCATTGGTTAGCCTGGGTTAGCTCATTGGTTAGCTTTGGTTGGCTCATTGGTTAGCATCAGTTAGCTCTCTGGTTAGCATCAGTTAGCTCTTTGGTTAGCCTCAGTTAGCTCATTGGTTAGCCTCGGTTAGCTCATTGGTTAGCTTCAGTTAGCTCATTGGTTAGCTTCAGTTAGCTCATTGGTTAGCCTCGGTTAGCTCATTGGTTAGCCTGGGTGAGCTCATTCCTCGGTTAGCTCATTGGTTAGCCTGGGTTAGCTCATTGGTTAGATTCAGTTAGCTCATTGGTTAGCCTGGGTTAGCTCATTGGTTAGCCTCGGTTAGCTCATTGGTTAGCCTGGGTTAGCTCATTGGTTAGCCTGGATTATCTCATTGGTTAGCATCAGTTAGCTCATTGGTTAGCCTCAGTTAGCTCATTGGTTAGCATCAGTTAGCTCATTGGTTAGCCTTGGTTAGCTCATTGGTTAGCTTCAGTTAGCTCATTGGTTAGCATCAGTTAGCTCATTGGTTAGCCTTGGTTAGCTCATTGGTTAGCATCAGTGAGCTCATTGGTTAGCCTCAGTTAGCTCATTGTTAGCTTCAGTTAGCTCATTGGTTAGCCTGGGTTAGCCTGGGTTAGCTTCAGTTAGCTCATTGGTTAGCATCAGTTAGCTCATTGTTTAGCCTCAGTTAGCTCATTGGTTAGCCTGGGTTAGCTCATTGGTTAGCCTGGGTTAGCTCATTGGTTAGCTTTGGTTGGCTCATTGGTTAGCCTTGGTTAGCTCATTGGTTAGCATCAGTTAGCTCTCTGGTTAGCATCAGTTAGCTCTTTGGTTAGCCTCAGTTAGCTCATTGGTTAGCCTGGGTTAGCTCATTCCTCAGTTAGCTCATTGGTTAGCTTCAGTTAGCTCATTGGTTAGCCTGGGTTAGCTCATTGGTTAGCCTCAGTTAGCTCATTGGTTAGCCTGGGTTAGCTCATTGGTTAGCATCAGTTAGCTCATTGTTTAGCCTCAGTTAACTCATTGGTTAGCCTGGGTTAGCTTATTGGTTATTTTGGGTTAGCTAATTGGTTAGCTTTGGTTGGTTCATTGGTTAGCCTTGGTTAGCTCATTGGTTAGCCTCGGTTAGCTCATTGGTTAGCATCAGTTAGCTCAATGGTTAGCCTCAGTTAGGTCATTGGTTAGCCTCGGTTAGCTCATTGGTTAGATTCAGTTAGCTCATTGGTTAACCTCGGTTAGCTCATTGGTTAGCCTGGGTTAGCTCATTACTCGGTTAGCTCATTGGTTAGCCTCAGTTAGCTCAATGGTTAGCCTCAGTTAGCTCATTGGTTAGCTTCAGTTAGCTCATTGGTTAGCTTCGGTTAGCTCATTGGTTAGCCTCGGTTAGCTCATTGGTTAGCCTGGGTTAGCTCATTCCTCGGTTAGTCTGGGTTAGCTCATTGATTAGCCTCAGTTAACTCATTGGTTAGCCTGGGTTAGCCTAGGTTAGCTTCAGTTAGCTCATTGGTTAGCATCAGTTAGCTCATTGTTTAGCCTCAGTTAGCTCATTGGTTAGCCTGGGTTAGCTCATTGGTTAGCCTGGGTTAGCTCATTGGTTAGCTTTGGTTGGCTCATTGGTTAGCCTTGGTTAGCTCATTGGTTAGCTTCAGTTAGCTCATTGGTTAGCTTCGGTTAGCTCATTGGTTAGCCTCGGTTAGCTCATTGGTTAGCCTGGGTTAGCTCATTCCTCGGTTAGTCTGGGTTAGCTCATTGGTTAGCTTCAGTTAGCTCATTGGTTAGCCTCGGTTAGCTCATTGGTTAGCATCAGTTAGCTCATTGGTTAGCCTCAGTTAGCTCATTGTTAGCTTCAGTTAGCTCATTGGTTAGCCTGGGTTAGCCTGGGTTAGCTTCAGTTAGCTCATTGGTTAGCATCAGTTAGCTCATTGTTTAGCTTCAGTTAGCTCATTGGTTAGTTTCAATTAGCTCATTGGTTAGCCTCGGTTAGCTCATTGGTTAGCCTGGGTTAGCTCATTCCTCGGTTAGCTCATTGGTTAGCCTGGGTTAGCTCATTGGTTAGCATCAGTTAGCTCATTGGTTAGCCTCAGTTAGCTCATTGTTAGCTTCAGTTAGCTCATTGGTTAGTCTGGGTTAGCCTGGGTTAGCTTCAGTTAGCTCATTGGTTAGCATCAGTTAGCTCATTGTTTAGCCTCAGTTAGCTCATTGGTTAGCCTGTGTTAGCTCATTGGTTAGCCTGGGTTAGCTCATTGGTTAGCTTTGGTTGGCTCATTGGTTAGCCTTGGTTAGCTCATTGGTTAGCATCAGTTAGCTCTCTGGTTAGCATCAGTTAGCTCTTTGGTTAGCCTCGGTTAGCTCATTGGTTAGCTTCAGTTAGCTCATTGGTTAGCTTCAGTTAGCTCATTGGTTAGCCTCGGTTAGCTCATTGGTTAGCCTGGGTTAGCTCATTCCTCGGTTAGCTCATTGGTTAGCCTGGGTTAGCTCATTGGTTAGCTTCAGTTAGCTCATTGGTTAGCCTCGGTTAGCTCATTGGTTAGCCTGGGTTAGCTCATTCCTCGGTTAGCTCATTGGTTAGCCTGGGTTAGCTCATTGGTTAGCATCAGTTAGCTCATTGGTTAGCCTCAGTTAGCTCATTGTTAGCTTCAGTTAGCTCATTGGTTAGCCTGGGTTAGCCTGGGTTAGCTTCAGTTAGCTCATTGGTTAGCATCAGTTAGCTCATTGTTTAGCCTCAGTTAGCTCATTGGTTAGCCTGTGTTAGCTCATTGGTTAGCCTGGGTTAGCTCATTGTTTAGCTTTGGTTGGCTCATTGGTTAGCCTTGGTTAGCTCATTGGTTAGCATCAGTTAGCTCTCTGGTTAGCATCAGTTAGCTCTTTGGTTAGCCTCGGTTAGCTCATTGGTTAGCTTCAGTTAGCTCATTGGTTAGCTTCAGTTAGCTCATTGGTTAGCCTCGGTTAGCTCATTGGTTAGCCTGGGTTAGCTCATTCCTCGGTTAGCTCATTGGTTAGCCTGGGTTAGCTCATTGGTTAGATTCAGTTAGCTCATTGGTTAGCCTGGGTTAGCTCATTGGTTAGCCTTGGTTAGCTCATTGGTTAGCCTGGGTTAGCTCATTGGTTAGCCTGGATTATCTCATTGGTTAGCATCAGTTAGCTCATTGGTTAGCCTCAGTTAGCTCATTGGTTAGCATCAGTTAGCTCAATGGTTAGCCTTGGTTAGCTCATTGGTTAGCTTCAGTTAGCTCATTGGTTAGCTTCAGTTAGCTCATTGGTTAGCCTCGGTTAGCTCATTGGTTAGCCTGGGTTAGCTCATTCCTCGGTTAGCCTGGGTTAGCTCATTGGTTAGCTTCAGTTAGCTCATTGGTTAGCCTTGGTTAGCTCATTGGTTAGCATCAGTTAGCTCATTGGTTAGCCTCAGTTAGCTCATTGTTAGCTTCAGTTAGCTCATTGGTTAGCCTGGGTTAGCCTGGGTTAGCTTCAGTTAGCTCATTGGTTAGCATCAGTTAGCTCATTGTTTAGCCTCAGTTAGCTCATTGGTTAGCCTGGGTTAGCTCATTGGTTAGCCTGGGTTAGCTCATTGGTTAGCTTTGGTTGGCTCATTGGTTAGCCTTGGTTAGCTCATTGGTTAGCATCAGTTAGCTCTCTGGTTAGCATCAGTTAGCTCTTTGGTTAGCCTCAGTTAGCTCATTGGTTAGCCTGGGTTAGCTCATTCCTCAGTTAGCTCATTGGTTAGCTTCAGTTAGCTCATTGGTTAGCCTGGGTTAGCTCATTGGTTAGCCTCAGTTAGCTCATTGGTTAGCTTCAGTTAGCTCATTGGTTAGCCTGGGTTAGCTCATTGGTTAGCTTCAGTTAGCTCATTGGTTAGCATCAGTTAGCTCATTGTTTAGCCTCAGTTAACTCATTGGTTAGCCTGGGTTAGCTTATTGGTTATTTTGGGTTAGCTAATTGGTTAGCTTTGGTTGGTTCATTGGTTAGCCTTGGTTAGCTCATTGGTTAGCCTCGGTTAGCTCATTGGTTAGCATCAGTTAGCTCAATGGTTAGCCTCAGTTAGGTCATTGGTTAGCCTCGGTTAGCTCATTGGTTAGATTCAGTTAGCTCATTGGTTAACCTCGGTTAGCTCATTGGTTAGCCTGGGTTAGCTCATTACTCGGTTAGCTCATTGGTTAGCCTCAGTTAGCTCAATGGTTAGCCTCAGTTAGCTCATTGGTTAGCTTCAGTTAGCTCATTGGTTAGCTTCGGTTAGCTCATTGGTTAGCCTCGGTTAGCTCATTGGTTAGCCTAGGTTAGCTCATTCCTCGGTTAGTCTGGGTTAGCTCATTGGTTAGCTTCAGTTAGCTCATTGGTTAGCCTCGGTTAGCTCATTGGTTAGCATCAGTTAGCTCATTGGTTAGCCTCAGTTATCTCATTGTTAGCTTCAGTTAGCTCATTGGTTAGCCTGGGTTAGCCTAGGTTAGCTTCAGTTAGCTCATTGGTTAGCATCAGTTAGCTCATTGTTTAGCCTCAGTTAGCTCATTGGTTAGCCTGGGTTAGCTCATTGGTTAGCCTGGGTTAGCTCATTGGTTAGCTTTGGTTGGCTCATTGGTTAGCCTTGGTTAGCTCATTGGTTAGCTTCAGTTAGCTCATTGGTTAGCTTCGGTTAGCTCATTGGTTAGCCTCGGTTAGCTCATTGGTTAGCCTGGGTTAGCTCATTCCTCGGTTAGTCTGGGTTAGCTCATTGGTTAGCTTCAGTTAGCTCATTGGTTAGCCTCGGTTAGCTCATTGGTTAGCATCAGTTAGCTCATTGGTTAGCCTCAGTTAGCTCATTGTTAGCTTCAGTTAGCTCATTGGTTAGCCTGGGTTAGCCTGGTTTAGCTTCAGTTAGCTCATTGGTTAGCATCAGTTAGCTCATTGTTTAGCCTCAGTTAGCTCATTGGTTAGCCTGGGTTAGCTCATTGGTTAGCCTGGGTTAGCTCATTGGTTAGCTTTGGTTGGCTCATTGGTTAGCATCAGTTAGCTCTCTGGTTAGCATCAGTTAGCTCTTTGGTTAGCCTCAGTTAGCTCATTGGTTAGCCTCGGTTAGCTCATTGGTTAGCTTCAGTTAGCTCATTGGTTAGCTTCAGTTAGCTCATTGGTTAGCCTCGGTTAGCTCATTGGTTAGCCTGGGTGAGCTCATTCCTCGGTTAGCTCATTGGTTAGCCTGGGTTAGCTCATTGGTTAGATTCAGTTAGCTCATTGGTTAGCCTGGGTTAGCTCATTGGTTAGCCTCGGTTAGCTCATTGGTTAGCCTGGGTTAGCTCATTGGTTAGCCTGGATTATCTCATTGGTTAGCATCAGTTAGCTCATTGGTTAGCCTCAGTTAGCTCATTGGTTAGCATCAGTTAGCTCATTGGTTAGCCTTGGTTAGCTCATTGGTTAGCTTCAGTTAGCTCATTGGTTAGCTTCAGTTAGCTCATTGGTTAGCCTCGGTTAGCTCATTGGTTAGCCTGGGTTAGCTCATTCCTCGGTTAGCCTGGGTTAGCTCATTGGTTAGCTTCAGTTAGCTCATTGGTTAGCCTGGGTTAGCTCATTGGTTAGCCTGGATTATCTCATTGGTTAGCATCAGTTAGCTCATTGGTTAGCCTCAGTTAGCTCATTGGTTAGCATCAGTTAGCTCAATGGTTAGCCTTGGTTAGCTCATTGGTTAGCTTCAGTTAGCTCATTGGTTAGCTTCAGTTAGCTCATTGGTTAGCCTCGGTTAGCTCATTGGTTAGCCTGGGTTAGCTCATTCCTCGGTTAGCCTGGGTTAGCTCATTGGTTAGCTTCAGTTAGCTCATTGGTTAGCCTTGGTTAGCTCATTGGTTAGCATCAGTTAGCTCATTGGTTAGCCTCAGTTAGCTCATTGTTAGCTTCAGTTAGCTCATTGGTTAGCCTGGGTTAGCCTGGGTTAGCTTCAGTTAGCTCATTGTTTAGCATCAGTTAGCTCATTGTTTAGCCTCAGTTAGCTCATTGGTTAGCCTGGGTTAGCTCATTGGTTAGCCTGGGTTAGCTCATTGGTTAGCTTTGGTTAGCTCATTGGTTAGCATCAGTTAGCTATCTGGTTAGCATCAGTTAGCTCTTTGGTTAGCCTCAGTTAGCTCATTGGTTAGCCTGGGTTAGCTCATTCCTCAGTTAGCTCATTGGTTAGCTTCAGTTAGCTCATTGGTTAGCCTGGGTTAGCTCATTGGTTAGCCTCAGTTAGCTCATTGGTTAGCCTGGGTTAGCTCATTGGTTAGCTTCAGTTAGCTCATTGGTTAGCCTCGGTTAGCTCATTGGTTAGCCTGCGTTAGCTCATTGGTTAGCTTCAGTTAGCTCATTGGTTAGCCTGGGTTAGCTCATTGGTTAGCCTGGGTTAGCTCATTGGTTAGCCTGGGTAAGCTCATTGGTTAGCTTCAGTTAGCTCATTGGTTAGCCTCGGTTAGCTCATTGGTTAGCCTGGGTTGGTTAGCCTCGGTTAGCTCATTGGTTAGCATCAGTTAGCTCATTGGTTAGCCTCAGTTAGCTCATTGGTTAGCCTCGGTTAGCTCATTGGTTAGATTCAGTTAGCTCATTGGTTAGCCTGGGCTCGCTCATTGGTTAGCTTCAGTTAGCTCATTGGTTAGCTTCAGTTAGCTCATTGGTTAGCCTCGGTTAGCTCATTGGTTAGCCTGGGTTAGCTCATTCCTCGGTTAGCCTGGGTTAGCTCATTGGTTAGCTTCAGTTAGCTCATTGGTTAGCCTCGGTTAGCTCATTGGTTAGCATCAGTTAGCTCATTGATTAGCCTCAGTTAGCTCATTGTTAGCTTCAGTTAGCTCATTGGTTAGCCTGGGTTAGCCTGGGTTAGCTTCAGTTAGCTCATTGTTTAGCCTCAGTTAGCTCATTGGTTAGCCTGGGTTAGCTCATTGGTTAGCCTGGGTTAGCTCATTGGTTAGCTTTGGTTGGCTCATTGGTTAGCCTTGGTTAGCTCATTGGTTAGCATCAGTTAGCTCTCTGGTTAGCATCAGTTAGCTCTTTGGTTAGCCTCAGTTAGCTCATTGGTTAGCCTGGGTTAGCTCATTCCTCAGTTAGCTCATTGGTTAGCTTCAGTTAGCTCATTGGTTAGCCTGGGTTAGCTCATTGGTTAGCCTCAGTTAGCTCATTGGTTAGCCTGGGTTAGCTCATTGGTTAGCATCAGTTAGCTCATTGTTTAACCTCAGTTAACTCATTGGTTAGCCTGGGTTAGCTTATTGGTTATTTTGGGTTAGCTAATTGGTTAGCTTTGGTTGGTTCATTGGTTAGCCTTGGTTAGCTCATTGGTTAGCCTCGGTTAGCTCATTGGTTAGCATCAGTTAGCTCAATGGTTAGCCTCAGTTAGCTCATTGGTTAGCCTCGGTTAGCTCATTGGTTAGATTCAGTTAGCTCATTGGTTAACCTCGGTTAGCTCATTGGTTAGCCTGGGTTAGCTCATTACTCGGTTAGCTCATTGGTTAGCCTCGGTTAGCTCATTGGTTAGCTTCAGTTAGTTCATTGATTAGCCTGGGCTAGCTCATTGGTTAGCTTCAGTTAGTTCATTGATTAGCCTGGGTTAGCTCATTGGTTAGCTTCAGTTAGCTCATTGGTTAGCCTTGGTTAGCTCATTGGTTAGCATCAGTTAGCTCATTGGTTAGCCTCAGTTAGCTCATTGGTTAGCCTCGGTTAGCTCATTGGTTAGATTCAGTTAGCTCATTGGTTAGCCTGGGCTAGCTCATTGGTTAGCCTGGGTTAGCTCATTGGTTAGCCTGGGTAAGCTCATTGGTTAGCTTCATTTAGCTCATTGGTTAGCCTCGGTTAGCTCATTGGTTAGCCTGGGTTAGCTCATTGGTTAGCATCAGTTAGCTCATTGGTTAGCCTCAGTTAGCTCATTGGTTAGCCTCGGTTAGCTCATTGGTTAGCCTGGGTTAGCTCATTGGTTAGCCTGGGTTAGCTCATTGGTTAGCCTCAGTTAGCTCATTGGTTAGCATCAGTTAGCTCATTGATTAGCCTCAGTTAGCTCATTGGTTAGCCTCGGTTAGCTCATTGGTTATATTCAGTTAGCTTATTGGTTAGCCTGGGCTAGCTCATTCGTTAGCCTTGGTTAGCTCATTGGTTAGACTGGGTTAGCTCATTGGTTAGCATCAGTTAGCTCATTGGTTAGCCTTAGTTAGCTCATTGGTTAGCCTCGGTTAGCTCATTGGTTAGCCTGGGTTAGCTCATTACTCGGTTAGCTCATTGGTTAGCCTCGGTTAGCTCATTGGTTAGCTTCAGTTAGTTCATTGATTAGCCTGGGCTAGCTCATTGGTTAGCTTCAGTTAGTTAATTGATTAGCCTGGGTTAGCTCATTGGTTAGCTTCAGTTAGCTCATTGGTTAGCCTCGGTTAGCTCATTGGTTAGCATCAGTTAGCTCATTGTTTAGCTTCAGTTAGCTCATTGGTTAGCTTCAGTTAGCTCATTGGTTAGCTTCGGTTAGCTCATTGGTTAGACTGGGTTAGCTCATTGGTTAGCATCAGTTAGCTCATTGGTTAGCATCAGTTAGCTCATTGATTAGCCTCAGTTAGCTCATTGGTTAGCCTCGGTTAGCTCATTGGTTAGATTCAGTTAGCTTATTGGTTAGCCTGGGCTAGCTCATTGGTTAGCCTTGGTTAGCCCATTGGTTAGACTGGGTTAGCTCATTGGTTAGCATCAGTTAGCTCATTGGTTAGCCTTAGTTAGCTCATTGGTTAGCCTCGGTTAGCTCATTGGTTAGCCTGGGTTAGCTCATTACTCGGTTAGCTCATTGGTTAGCCTCGGTTAGCTCATTGGTTAGCTTCAGTTAGTTCATTGATTAGCCTGGGCTAGCTCATTGGTTAGCTTCAGTTAGTTAATTGATTAGCCTGGGTTAGCTCATTGGTTAGCTTCAGTTAGCTCATTGGTTAGCCTCGGTTAGCTCATTGGTTAGCATCAGTTAGCTCATTGTTTAGCTTCAGTTAGCTCATTGGTTAGCTTCAGTTAGCTCATATGTTAGCTTCGGTTAGCTCATTGGTTAGACTGGGTTAGCTCATTGGTTAGCATCAGTTAGCTCATTGGTTAGCCTCAGTTAGCTCATTGGTTAGCATCAGTTAGCTCATTGGTTAGCCTCGGTTAGCTCATTGGTTAGCTTCAGTTAGCTCATTGGTTAGCTTCAGTTAGCTCATTGGTTAGCCTCGGTTAGCTCATTGGTTAGCCTGGGTTAGCTCATTCCTCGGTTAGCTCATTGGTTAGCCTGGGTTAGCTCATTGGTTAGCCTGGGTTAGCCTGGGTTAGCTTCAGTTAGCTCATTGGTTAGCATCAGTTAGCTCATTGTTTAGCTTCAGTTAGCTCATTGGTTAGCTTCAGTTAGCTCATTGGTTAGCCTCGGTTAGCTCATTGGTTAGCCTGGGTTAGCTCATTCCTCGGTTAGCTCATTGGTTAGCCTGGGTTAGCTCATTGGTTAGCATCAGTTAGCTCATTGGTTAGCCTCAGTTAGCTCATTGTTAGCTTCAGTTAGCTCATTGGTTAGCCTGGGTTAGCCTGGGTTAGCTTCAGTTAGCTCATTGGTTAGCATCAGTTAGCTCATTGTTTAGCCTCAGTTAGCTCATTGGTTAGCCTGTGTTAGCTCATTGGTTAGCCTGGGTTAGCTCATTGGTTAGCTTTGGTTGGCTCATTGGTTAGCCTTGGTTAGCTCATTGGTTAGCATCAGTTAGCTCTCTGGTTAGCATCAGTTAGCTCTTTGGTTAGCCTCGGTTAGCTCATTGGTTAGCTTCAGTTAGCTCATTGGTTAGCTTCAGTTAGCTCATTGGTTAGCCTCGGTTAGCTCATTGGTTAGCCTGGGTTAGCTCATTCCTCGGTTAGCTCATTGGTTAGCCTGGGTTAGCTCATTGGTTAGCTTCAGTTAGCTCATTGGTTAGCCTCGGTTAGCTCATTGGTTAGCCTGGGTTAGCTCATTCCTCGGTTAGCTCATTGGTTAGCCTGGGTTAGCTCATTGGTTAGCATCAGTTAGCTCATTGGTTAGCCTCAGTTAGCTCATTGTTAGCTTCAGTTAGCTCATTGGTTAGCCTGGGTTAGCCTGGGTTAGCTTCAGTTAGCTCATTGGTTAGCATCAGTTAGCTCATTGTTTAGCCTCAGTTAGCTCATTGGTTAGCCTGTGTTAGCTCATTGGTTAGCCTGGGTTAGCTCATTGGTTAGCTTTGGTTGGCTCATTGGTTAGCCTTGGTTAGCTCATTGGTTAGCATCAGTTAGCTCTCTGGTTAGCATCAGTTAGCTCTTTGGTTAGCCTCGGTTAGCTCATTGGTTAGCTTCAGTTAGCTCATTGGTTAGCTTCAGTTAGCTCATTGGTTAGCCTCGGTTAGCTCATTGGTTAGCCTGGGTTAGCTCATTCCTCGGTTAGCTCATTGGTTAGCCTGGGTTAGCTCATTGGTTAGATTCAGTTAGCTCAATGGTTAGCCTGGGTTAGCTCATTGGTTAGCCTCGGTTAGCTCATTGGTTAGCCTGGGTTAGCTCATTGGTTAGCCAGGATTATCTCATTGGTTAGCATCAGTTAGCTCATTGGTTAGCCTCAGTTAGCTCATTGGTTAGCATCAGTTAGCTCAATGGTTAGCCTTGGTTAGCTCATTGGTTAGCTTCAGTTAGCTCATTGGTTAGCTTCAGTTAGCTCATTGGTTAGCCTCGGTTAGCTCATTGGTTAGCCTGGGTTAGCTCATTCCTCGGTTAGCCTGGGTTAGCTCATTGGTTAGCTTCAGTTAGCTCATTGGTTAGCCTTGGTTAGCTCATTGGTTAGCATCAGTGAGCTCATTGGTTAGCCTCAGTTAGCTCATTGTTAGCTTCAGTTAGCTCATTGGTTAGCCTGGGTTAGCCTGGGTTAGCTTCAGTTAGCTCATTGGTTAGCATCAGTTAGCTCATTGTTTAGCCTCAGTTAGCTCATTGGTTAGCCTGGGTTAGCTCATTGGTTAGCCTGGGTTAGCTCATTGGTTAGCTTTGGTTGGCTCATTGGTTAGCCTTGGTTAGCTCATTGGTTAGCATCAGTTAGCTCTCTGGTTAGCATCAGTTAGCTCTTTGGTTAGCCTCAGTTAGCTCATTGGTTAGCCTGGGTTAGCTCATTCCTCAGTTAGCTCATTGGTTAGCTTCAGTTAGCTCATTGGTTAGCCTGGGTTAGCTCATTGGTTAGCCTCAGTTAGCTCATTGGTTAGCCTGGGTTAGCTCATTGGTTAGCATCAGTTAGCTCATTGTTTAGCCTCAGTTAACTCATTGGTTAGCCTGGGTTAGCTTATTGGTTATTTTGGGTTAGCTAATTGGTTAGCTTTGGTTGGTTCATTGGTTAGCCTTGGTTAGCTCATTGGTTAGCCTCGGTTAGCTCATTGGTTAGCATCAGTTAGCTCAATGGTTAGCCTCAGTTAGGTCATTGGTTAGCCTCGGTTAGCTCATTGGTTAGATTCAGTTAGCTCATTGGTTAACCTCGGTTAGCTCATTGGTTAGCCTGGGTTAGCTCATTACTCGGTTAGCTCATTGGTTAGCCTCAGTTAGCTCAATGGTTAGCCTCAGTTAGCTCATTGGTTAGCTTCAGTTAGCTCATTGGTTAGCTTCGGTTAGCTCATTGGTTAGCCTCGGTTAGCTCATTGGTTAGCCTGGGTTAGCTCATTCCTCGGTTAGTCTGGGTTAGCTCATTGGTTAGCCTCAGTTAACTCATTGGTTAGCCTGGGTTAGCCTAGGTTAGCTTCAGTTAGCTCATTGGTTAGCATCAGTTAGCTCATTGTTTAGCCTCAGTTAGCTCATTGGTTAGCCTGGGTTAGCTCATTGGTTAGCCTGGGTTAGCTCATTGGTTAGCTTTGGTTGGCTCATTGGTTAGCCTTGGTTAGCTCATTGGTTAGCTTCAGTTAGCTCATTGGTTAGCTTCGGTTAGCTCATTGGTTAGCCTCGGTTAGCTCATTGGTTAGCCTGGGTTAGCTCATTCCTCGGTTAGTCTGGGTTAGCTCATTGGTTAGCTTCAGTTAGCTCATTGGTTAGCCTCGGTTAGCTCATTGGTTAGCATCAGTTAGCTCATTGGTTAGCCTCAGTTAGCTCATTGTTAGCTTCAGTTAGCTCATTGGTTAGCCTGGGTTAGCCTGGGTTAGCTTCAGTTAGCTCATTGGTTAGCATCAGTTAGCTCATTGTTTAGCTTCAGTTAGCTCATTGGTTAGTTTCAATTAGCTCATTGGTTAGCCTCGGTTAGCTCATTGGTTAGCCTGGGTTAGCTCATTCCTCGGTTAGCTCATTGGTTAGCCTGGGTTAGCTCATTGGTTAGCATCAGTTAGCTCATTGGTTAGCCTCAGTTAGCTCATTGTTAGCTTCAGTTAGCTCATTGGTTAGTCTGGGTTAGCCTGGGTTAGCTTCAGTTAGCTCATTGGTTAGCATCAGTTAGCTCATTGTTTAGCCTCAGTTAGCTCATTGGTTAGCCTGTGTTAGCTCATTGGTTAGCCTGGGTTAGCTCATTGGTTAGCTTTGGTTGGCTCATTGGTTAGCCTTGGTTAGCTCATTGGTTAGCATCAGTTAGCTCTCTGGTTAGCATCAGTTAGCTCTTTGGTTAGCCTCGGTTAGCTCATTGGTTAGCTTCAGTTAGCTCATTGGTTAGCTTCAGTTAGCTCATTGGTTAGCCTCGGTTAGCTCATTGGTTAGCCTGGGTTAGCTCATTCCCCGGTTAGCTCATTGGTTAGCCTGGGTTAGCTCATTGGTTAGCTTCAGTTAGCTCATTGGTTAGCCTCGGTTAGCTCATTGGTTAGCCTGGGTTAGCTCATTCCCCGGTTAGCTCATTGGTTAGCATCAGTTAGCTCATTGTTTAGCCTCAGTTAGCTCATTGGTTAGCCTGTGTTAGCTCATTGGTTAGCCTGGGTTAGCTCATTGGTTAGCTTTGGTTGGCTCATTGGTTAGCCTTGGTTAGCTCATTGGTTAGCATCAGTTAGCTCTCTGGTTAGCATCAGTTAGCTCTTTGGTTAGCCTCGGTTAGCTCATTGGTTAGCTTCAGTTAGCTCATTGGTTAGCTTCAGTTAGCTCATTGGTTAGCCTCGGTTAGCTCATTGGTTAGCCTGGGTTAGCTCATTCCCCGGTTAGCTCATTGGTTAGCCTGGGTTAGCTCATTGGTTAGCTTCAGTTAGCTCATTGGTTAGCCTCGGTTAGCTCATTGGTTAGCCTGGGTTAGCTCATTCCTCGGTTAGCTCATTGGTTAGCCTGGGTTAGCTCATTGGTTAGCATCAGTTAGCTCATTGGTTAGCCTCAGTTAGCTCATTGTTAGCTTCAGTTAGCTCATTGGTTAGCCTGGGTTAGCCTGGGTTAGCTTCAGTTAGCTCATTGGTTATTATCAGTTAGCTCATTGTTTAGCCTCAGTTAGCTCATTGGTTAGCCTGTGTTAGCTCATTGGTTAGCCTGGGTTAGCTCATTGTTTAGCTTTGGTTGGCTCATTGGTTAGCCTTGGTTAGCTCATTGGTTAGCATCAGTTAGCTCTCTGGTTAGCATCAGTTAGCTCTTTGGTTAGCCTCGGTTAGCTCATTGGTTAGCTTCAGTTAGCTCATTGGTTAGCTTCAGTTAGCTCATTGGTTAGCCTCGGTTAGCTCATTGGTTAGCCTGGGTTAGCTCATTCCTCGGTTAGCTCATTGGTTAGCCTGGGTTAGCTCATTGGTTAGATTCAGTTAGCTCATTGGTTAGCCTGGGTTAGCTCATTGGTTAGCCTCGGTTAGCTCATTGGTTAGCCTGGGTTAGCTCATTGGTTAGCCTGGATTATCTCATTGGTTAGCATCAGTTAGCTCATTGGTTAGCCTCAGTTAGCTCATTGGTTAGCATCAGTTAGCTCAATGGTTAGCCTTGGTTAGCTCATTGGTTAGCTTCAGTTAGCTCATTGGTTAGCTTCAGTTAGCTCATTGGTTAGCCTCGGTTAGCTCATTGGTTAGCCTGGGTTAGCTCATTCCTCGGTTAGCCTGGGTTAGCTCATTGGTTAGCTTCAGTTAGCTCATTGGTTAGCCTTGGTTAGCTCATTGGTTAGCATCAGTTAGCTCATTGGTTAGCCTCAGTTAGCTCATTGTTAGCTTCAGTTAGCTCATTGGTTAGCCTGGGTTAGCCTGGGTTAGCTTCAGTTAGCTCATTGGTTAGCATCAGTTAGCTCATTGTTTAGCCTCAGTTAGCTCATTGGTTAGCCTGGGTTAGCTCATTGGTTAGCCTGGGTTAGCTCATTGGTTAGCTTTGGTTGGCTCATTGGTTAGCCTTGGTTAGCTCATTGGTTAGCATCAGTTAGCTCTCTGGTTAGCATCAGTTAGCTCTTTGGTTAGCCTCAGTTAGCTCATTGGTTAGCCTGGGTTAGCTCATTCCTCAGTTAGCTCATTGGTTAGCTTCAGTTAGCTCATTGGTTAGCCTGGGTTAGCTCATTGGTTAGCCTCAGTTAGCTCATTGGTTAGCTTCAGTTAGCACATTGGTTAGCCTGGGTTAGCTCATTGGTTAGCTTCAGTTAGCTCATTGGTTAGCATCAGTTAGCTCATTGTTTAGCCTCAGTTAACTCATTGGTTAGCCTGGGTTAGCTTATTGGTTATTTTGGGTTAGCTAATTGGTTAGCTTTGGTTGGTTCATTGGTTAGCCTTGGTTAGCTCATTGGTTAGCCTCGGTTAGCTCATTGGTTAGCATCAGTTAGCTCAATGGTTAGCCTCAGTTAGGTCATTGGTTAGCCTCGGTTAGCTCATTGGTTAGATTCAGTTAGCTCATTGGTTAACCTCGGTTAGCTCATTGGTTAGCCTGGGTTAGCTCATTACTCGGTTAGCTCATTGGTTAGCCTCAGTTAGCTCAATGGTTAGCCTCAGTTAGCTCATTGGTTAGCTTCAGTTCGCTCATTGGTTAGCTTCGGTTAGCTCATTGGTTAGCCTCGGTTAGCTCATTGGTTAGCCTAGGTTAGCTCATTCCTCGGTTAGTCTGGGTTAGCTCATTGGTTAGCTTCAGTTAGCTCATTGGTTAGCCTCGGTTAGCTCATTGGTTAGCATCAGTTAGCTCATTGGTTAGCCTCAGTTATCTCATTGTTAGCTTCAGTTAGCTCATTGGTTAGCCTGGGTTAGCCTAGGTTAGCTTCAGTTAGCTCATTGGTTAGCATCAGTTAGCTCATTGTTTAGCCTCAGTTAGCTCATTGGTTAGCCTGGGTTAGCTCATTGGTTAGCCTGGGTTAGCTCATTGGTTAGCTTTGGTTGGCTCATTGGTTAGCCTTGGTTAGCTCATTGGTTAGCTTCAGTTAGCTCATTGGTTAGCTTCGGTTAGCTCATTGGTTAGCCTCGGTTAGCTCATTGGTTAGCCTGGGTTAGCTCATTCCTCGGTTAGTCTGGGTTAGCTCATTGGTTAGCTTCAGTTAGCTCATTGGTTAGCCTCGGTTAGCTCATTGGTTAGCATCAGTTAGCTCATTGGTTAGCCTCAGTTAGCTCATTGTTAGCTTCAGTTAGCTCATTGGTTAGCCTGGGTTAGCCTGGGTTAGCTTCAGTTAGCTCATTGGTTAGCATCAGTTAGCTCATTGTTTAGCCTCAGTTAGCTCATTGGTTAGCCTGGGTTAGCTCATTGGTTAGCCTGGGTTAGCTCATTGGTTAGCTTTGGTTGGCTCATTGGTTAGCATCAGTTAGCTCTCTGGTTAGCATCAGTTAGCTCTTTGGTTAGCCTCAGTTAGCTCATTGGTTAGCCTCGGTTAGCTCATTGGTTAGCTTCAGTTAGCTCATTGGTTAGCTTCAGTTAGCTCATTGGTTAGCCTCGGTTAGCTCATTGGTTAGCCTGGGTGAGCTCATTCCTCGGTTAGCTCATTGGTTAGCCTGGGTTAGCTCATTGGTTAGATTCAGTTAGCTCATTGGTTAGCCTGGGTTAGCCCATTGGTTAGCCTCGGTTAGCTCATTGGTTAGCCTGGGTTAGCTCATTGGTTAGCCTGGATTATCTCATTGGTTAGCATCAGTTAGCTCATTGGTTAGCCTCAGTTAGCTCATTGGTTAGCATCAGTTAGCTCATTGGTTAGCCTTGGTTAGCTCATTGGTTAGCTTCAGTTAGCTCATTGGTTAGCTTCAGTTAGCTCATTGGTTAGCCTCGGTTAGCTCATTGGTTAGCCTGGGTTAGCTCATTCCTCGGTTAGCCTGGGTTAGCTCATTGGTTAGCTTCAGTTAGCTCATTGGTTAGCCTTGGTTAGCTCATTGGTTAGCATCAGTTAGCTCATTGGTTAGCCTCAGTTAGCTCATTGTTAGCTTCAGTTAGCTCATTGGTTAGCCTGGGTTAGCCTGGGTTAGCTTCAGTTAGCTCATTGGTTAGCATCAGTTAGCTCATTGTTTAGCCTCAGTTAGCTCATTGGTTAGCCTGGGTTAGCTCATTGGTTAGCCTGGGTTAGCTCATTGGTTAGCTTTGGTTGGCTCATTGGTTAGCCTTGGTTAGCTCATTGGTTAGCATCAGTTAGCTCTCTGGTTAGCATCAGTTAGCTCTTTGGTTAGCCTCAGTTAGCTCAATGGTTAGCCTGGGTTGGTTAGCCTCGGTTAGCTCATTGGTTAGCATCAGTTAGCTCATTGGTTAGCCTCAGTTAGCTCATTGGTTAGCCTCGGTTAGCTCATTGGTTAGATTCAGTTAGCTCATTGGTTAGCCTGGGCTCGCTCATTGGTTAGCTTCAGTTAGCTCATTGGTTAGCCTCGGTTAGCTCATTGGTTAGCCTGGGTTAGCTCATTCCTCGGTTAGCCTGGGTTAGCTCATTGGTTAGCTTCAGTTAGATCATTGGTTAGCCTCGGTTAGCTCATTGGTTAGCATCAGTTAGCTCATTGATTAGCCTCAGTTAGCTCATTGTTAGCTTCAGTTAGCTCATTGGTTAGCCTGGGTTAGCCTGGGTTAGCTTCAGTTAGCTCATTGTTTAGCCTCAGTTAGCTCATTGGTTAGCCTGGGTTAGCTCATTGGTTAGCCTGGGTTAGCTCATTGGTTAGCTTTGGTTGGCTCATTGGTTAGCCTTGGTTAGCTCATTGGTTAGCATCAGTTAGCTCTCTGGTTAGCATCAGTTAGCTCTTTGGTTAGCCTCAGTTAGCTCATTGGTTAGCCTGGGTTAGCTCATTCCTCAGTTAGCTCATTGGTTAGCTTCAGTTAGCTCATTGGTTAGCCTGGGTTAGCTCATTGGTTAGCCTCAGTTAGCTCATTGGTTAGCCTGGGTTAGCTCATTGGTTAGCATCAGTTAGCTCATTGTTTAGCCTCAGTTAACTCATTGGTTAGCCTGGGTTAGCTTATTGGTTATTTTGGGTTAGCTAATTGGTTAGCTTTGGATGGTTCATTGGTTAGCCTTGGTTAGCTCATTGGTTAGCCTCGGTTAGCTCATTGGTTAGCATCAGTTAGCTCAATGGTTAGCCTCAGTTAGCTCATTGGTTAGCCTCGGTTAGCTCATTGGTTAGATTCAGTTAGCTCATTGGTTAACCTCGGTTAGCTCATTGGTTAGCCTGGGTTAGCTCATTACTCGGTTAGCTCATTGGTTAGCCTCGGTTAGCTCATTGGTTAGCTTCAGTTAGTTCATTGATTAGCCTGGGCTAGCTCATTGGTTAGCTTCAGTTAGTTCATTGATTAGCCTGGGTTAGCTCATTGGTTAGCTTCAGTTAGCTCATTGGTTAGCCTTGGTTAGCTCATTGGTTAGCATCAGTTAGCTCATTGGTTAGCCTCAGTTAGCTCATTGGTTAGCCTCGGTTAGCTCATTGGTTAGATTCAGTTAGCTCATTGGTTAGCCTGGGCTAGCTCATTGGTTAGCCTGGGTTAGCTCATTGGTTAGCCTGGGTAAGCTCATTGGTTAGCTTCAGTTAGCTCATTGGTTAGCCTCGGTTAGCTCATTGGTTAGCCTGGGTTAGCTCATTGGTTAGCATCAGTTAGCTCATTGGTTAGCCTCAGTTAGCTCATTGGTTAGCCTCGGTTAGCTCATTGGTTAGCCTGGGTTAGCTCATTGGTTAGCCTGGGTTAGCTCATTGGTTAGCTTCAGTTAGCTCATTGGTTAGCCTCAGTTAGCTCATTGGTTAGCATCAGTTAGCTCATTGATTAGCCTCAGTTAGCTCATTGGTTAGCCTCGGTTAGCTCATTGGTTAGATTCAGTTAGCTTATTGGTTAGCCTGGGCTAGCTCATTGGTTAGCCTTGGTTAGCTCATTGGTTAGACTGGGTTAGCTCATTGGTTAGCATCAGTTAGCTCATTAGTTAGCCTTAGTTAGCTCATTGGTTAGCCTCGGTTAGCTCATTGGTTAGCCTGGGTTAGCTCATTACTCGGTTAGCTCATTGGTTAGCCTCGGTTAGCTCATTGGTTAGCTTCAGTTAGTTCATTGATTAGCCTGGGCTAGCTCATTGGTTAGCTTCAGTTAGTTAATTGATTAGCCTGGGTTAGCTCATTGGTTAGCTTCAGTTAGCTCATTGGTTAGCCTCGGTTAGCTCATTGGTTAGCATCAGTTAGCTCATTGTTTAGCTTCAGTTAGCTCATTGGTTAGCTTCAGTTAGCTCATTGGTTAGCCTCAGTTAGCTCATTGGTTAGCCTCGGTTAGCTCATTGGTTAGATTCAGTTAGCTCATTGGTTAGCCTGGGCTAGCTCATTGGTTAGCCTGGGTTAGCTCATTGGTTAGCCTGGGTAAGCTCATTGGTTAGCTTCAGTTAGCTCATTGGTTAGCCTCGGTTAGCTCATTGGTTAGCCTGGGTTAGCTCATTGGTTAGCATCAGTTAGCTCATTGGTTAGCCTCAGTTAGCTCATTGGTTAGCCTCGGTTAGCTCATTGGTTAGCCTGGGTTAGCTCATTGGTTAGCCTGGGTTAGCTCATTGGTTAGCTTCAGTTAGCTCATTGGTTAGCCTCAGTTAGCTCATTGGTTAGCATCAGTTAGCTCATTGATTAGCCTCAGTTAGCTCATTGGTTAGCCTCGGTTAGCTCATTGGTTAGATTCAGTTAGCTTATTGGTTAGCCTGGGCTAGCTCATTGGTTAGCCTTGGTTAGCTCATTGGTTAGACTGGGTTAGCTCATTGGTTAGCATCAGTTAGCTCATTAGTTAGCCTTAGTTAGCTCATTGGTTAGCCTCGGTTAGCTCATTGGTTAGCCTGGGTTAGCTCATTACTCGGTTAGCTCATTGGTTAGCCTCGGTTAGCTCATTGGTTAGCTTCAGTTAGTTCATTGATTAGCCTGGGCTAGCTCATTGGTTAGCTTCAGTTAGTTAATTGATTAGCCTGGGTTAGCTCATTGGTTAGCTTCAGTTAGCTCATTGGTTAGCCTCGGTTAGCTCATTGGTTAGCATCAGTTAGCTCATTGTTTAGCTTCAGTTAGCTCATTGGTTAGCTTCAGTTAGCTCATTGGTTAGCTTCGGTTAGCTCATTGGTTAGACTGGGTTAGCTCATTGGTTAGCATCAGTTAGCTCATTGGTTAGCATCAGTTAGCTCATTGATTAGCCTCAGTTAGCTCATTGGTTAGCCTCGGTTAGCTCATTGGTTAGATTCAGTTAGCTTATTGGTTAGCCTGGGCTAGCTCATTGGTTAGCCTTGGTTAGCCCATTGGTTAGACTGGGTTAGCTCATTGGTTAGCATCAGTTAGCTCATTGGTTAGCCTTAGTTAGCTCATTGGTTAGCCTCGGTTAGCTCATTGGTTAGCCTGGGTTAGCTCATTACTCGGTTAGCTCATTGGTTAGCCTCGGTTAGCTCATTGGTTAGCTTCAGTTAGTTCATTGATTAGCCTGGGATAGCTCATTGGTTAGCTTCAGTTAGTTAATTGATTAGCCTGGGTTAGCTCATTGGTTAGCTTCAGTTAGCTCATTGGTTAGCCTCGGTTAGCTCATTGGTTAGCATCAGTTAGCTCATTGTTTAGCTTCAGTTAGCTCATTGGTTAGCTTCAGTTAGCTCATATGTTAGCTTCGGTTAGCTCATTGGTTAGACTGGGTTAGCTCATTGGTTAGCATCAGTTAGCTCATTGGTTAGCCTCAGTTAGCTCATTGGTTAGCATCAGTTAGCTCATTGGTTAGCCTCGGTTAGCTCATTGGTTAGCTTCAGTTAGCTCATTGGTTAGCTTCAGTTAGCTCATTGGTTAGCCTCGGTTAGCTCATTGGTTAGCCTGGGTTAGCTCATTCCTCGGTTAGCTCATTGGTTAGCCTGGGTTAGCTCATTGGTTAGCCTGGGTTAGCCTGGGTTAGCTTCAGTTAGCTCATTGGTTAGCATCAGTTAGCTCATTGTTTAGCTTCAGTTAGCTCATTGGTTAGCCTCAGTTAGCTCATTGGTTAGCCTCGGTTAGCTCATTGGTTAGATTCAGTTAGCTCATTGGTTAGCCTGGGCTAGCTCATTGGTTAGCCTGGGTTAGCTCATTGGTTAGCCTGGGTAAGCTCATTGGTTAGCTTCAGTTAGCTCATTGGTTAGCCTCGGTTAGCTCATTGGTTAGCCTGGGTTAGCTCATTGGTTAGCATCAGTTAGCTCATTGGTTAGCCTCAGTTAGCTCATTGGTTAGCCTCGGTTAGCTCATTGGTTAGCCTGGGTTAGCTCATTGGTTAGCCTGGGTTAGCTCATTGGTTAGCTTCAGTTAGCTCATTGGTTAGCCTCAGTTAGCTCATTGGTTAGCATCAGTTAGCTCATTGATTAGCCTCAGTTAGCTCATTGGTTAGCCTCGGTTAGCTCATTGGTTAGATTCAGTTAGCTTATTGGTTAGCCTGGGCTAGCTCATTGGTTAGCCTTGGTTAGCTCATTGGTTAGACTGGGTTAGCTCATTGGTTAGCATCAGTTAGCTCATTGGTTAGCCTTAGTTAGCTCATTGGTTAGCCTCGGTTAGCTCATTGGTTAGCCTGGGTTAGCTCATTACTCGGTTAGCTCATTGGTTAGCCTCGGTTAGCTCATTGGTTAGCTTCAGTTAGTTCATTGATTAGCCTGGGCTAGCTCATTGGTTAGCTTCAGTTAGTTAATTGATTAGCCTGGGTTAGCTCATTGGTTAGCTTCAGTTAGCTCATTGGTTAGCCTCGGTTAGCTCATTGGTTAGCATCAGTTAGCTCATTGTTTAGCTTCAGTTAGCTCATTGGTTAGCTTCAGTTAGCTCATTGGTTAGCTTCGGTTAGCTCATTGGTTAGACTGGGTTAGCTCATTGGTTAGCATCAGTTAGCTCATTGGTTAGCATCAGTTAGCTCATTGATTAGCCTCAGTTAGCTCATTGGTTAGCCTCGGTTAGCTCATTGGTTAGATTCAGTTAGCTTATTGGTTAGCCTGGGCTAGCTCATTGGTTAGCCTTGGTTAGCCCATTGGTTAGACTGGGTTAGCTCATTGGTTAGCATCAGTTAGCTCATTGGTTAGCCTTAGTTAGCTCATTGGTTAGCCTCGGTTAGCTCATTGGTTAGCCTGGGTTAGCTCATTACTCGGTTAGCTCATTGGTTAGCCTCGGTTAGCTCATTGGTTAGCTTCAGTTAGTTCATTGATTAGCCTGGGCTAGCTCATTGGTTAGCTTCAGTTAGTTAATTGATTAACCTGGGTTAGCTCATTGGTTAGCTTCAGTTAGCTCATTGGTTAGCCTCGGTTAGCTCATTGGTTAGCATCAGTTAGCTCATTGTTTAGCTTCAGTTAGCTCATTGGTTAGCTTCAGTTAGCTCATATGTTAGCTTCGGTTAGCTCATTGGTTAGACTGGGTCAGCTCATTGGTTAGCATCAGTTAGCTCATTGGTTAGCCTCAGTTAGCTCATTGGTTAGCATCAGTTAGCTCATTGGTTAGCCTCGGTTAGCTCATTGGTTAGCTTCAGTTAGCTCATTGGTTAGCTTCAGTTAGCTCATTGGTTAGCCTCGGTTAGCTCATTGGTTAGCCTGGGTTAGCTCATTCCTCGGTTAGCTCATTGGTTAGCCTGGGTTAGCTCATTGGTTAGCCTGGGTTAGCCTGGGTTAGCTTCAGTGAGCTCATTGGTTAGCATCAGTTAGCTCATTGTTTAGCTTCAGTTAGCTCATTGGTTAGCTTCAGTTAGCTCATTGGTTAGCCTCGGTTAGCTCATTGGTTAGCCTGGGTTAGCTCATTCCTTGGTTAGCTCATTGGTTAGCCTGGGTTAGCTCATTGGTTAGCATCAGTTAGCTCATTGGTTAGCCTCAGTTAGCTCATTGTTAGCTTCAGTTAGCTCATTGGTTAGCCTGGGTTAGCCTGGGTTAGCTTCAGTTAGCTCATTGGTTAGCATCAGTTAGCTCATTGTTTAGCCTCAGTTAGCTCATTGGTTAGCCTGTGTTAGCTCATTGGTTAGCCTGGGTTAGCTCATTGGTTAGCCTGGGTTAGCTCATTGGTTAGCCTGGGTTAGCTCATTGGTTAGCTTTGGTTGGCTCATTGGTTAGCCTTGGTTAGCTCATTGGTTAGCTTCAGTTAGCTCATTGGTTAGCTTCGGTTAGCTCATTGGTTAGCCTCGGTTAGCTCATTGGTTAGCCTGGGTTAGCTCATTCCTCGGTTAGTCTGGGTTAGCTCATTGGTTAGCTTCAGTTAGCTCATTGGTTAGCCTCGGTTAGCTCATTGGTTAGCATCAGTTAGCTCATCGGTTAGCCTCAGTTAGCTCATTGTTAGCTTCAGTTAGCTCATTGGTTAGCCTGGGTTAGCCTGGGTTAGCTTCAGTTAGCTCATTGGTTAGCATCAGTTAGCTCATTGTTTAGCCTCAGTTAGCTCATTGGTTAGCCTGGGTTAGCTCATTGGTTAGCCTGGGTTAGCTCATTGGTTAGCTTTGGTTGGCTCATTGGTTAGCCTTGGTTAGCTCATTGGTTAGCATCAGTTAGCTCTCTGGTTAGCATCAGTTAGCTCTTTGGTTAGCCTCAGTTAGCTCATTGGTTAGCCTCGGTTAGCTCATTGGTTAGCTTCAGTTAGCTCATTGGTTAGCTTCAGTTAGCTCATTGGTTAGCCTCGGTTAGCTCATTGGTTAGCCTGGGTGAGCTCATTCCTCGGTTAGCTCATTGGTTAGCCTGGGTTAGCTCATTGGTTAGATTCAGTTAGCTCATTGGTTAGCCTGGGTTAGCTCATTGGTTAGCCTCGGTTAGCTCATTGGTTAGCCTGGGTTAGCTCATTGGTTAGCCTGGATTATCTCATTGGTTAGCATCAGTTAGCTCATTGGTTAGCCTCAGTTAGCTCATTGGTTAGCATCAGTTAGCTCATTGGTTAGCCTTGGTTAGCTCATTGGTTAGCTTCAGTTAGCTCATTGGTTAGCTTCAGTTAGCTCATTGGTTAGCCTTGGTTAGCTCATTGGATAGCATCAGTTAGCTCATTGGTTAGCCTCAGTTAGCTCATTGTTAGCTTCAGTTAGCTCATTGGTTAGCCTGGGTTAGCCTGGGTTAGCTTCAGTTAGCTCATTGGTTAGCATCAGTTAGCTCATTGTTTAGCCTCAGTTAGCTCATTGGTTAGCCTGGGTTAGCTCATTGGTTAGCCTGGGTTAGCTCATTGGTTAGCTTTGGTTGGCTCATTGGTTAGCCTTGGTTAGCTCATTGGTTAGCATCAGTTAGCTCTCTGGTTAGCATCAGTTAGCTCTTTGGTTAGCCTCAGTTAGCTCATTGGTTAGCCTGGGTTAGCTCATTCCTCAGTTAGCTCATTGGTTAGCTTCAGTTAGCTCATTGGTTAGCCTGGGTTAGCTCATTGGTTAGCCTCAGTTAGCTCATTGGTTAGCCTGGGTTAGCTCATTGGTTAGCATCAGTTAGCTCATTGTTTAGCCTCAGTTAACTCATTGGTTAGCCTGGGTTAGCTTATTGGTTATTTTGGGTTAGCTAATTGGTTAGCTTTGGTTGGTTCATTGGTTAGCCTTGGTTAGCTCATTGGTTAGCCTCGGTTAGCTCATTGGTTAGCATCAGTTAGCTCAATGGTTAGCCTCAGTTAGCTCATTGGTTAGCCTCGGTTAGCTCATTGGTTAGATTCAGTTAGCTCATTGGTTAACCTCGGTTAGCTCATTGGTTAGCCTGGGTTAGCTCATTACTCGGTTAGCTCATTGGTTAGCCTCGGTTAGCTCATTGGTTAGCTTCAGTTAGTTCATTGATTAGCCTGGGCTAGCTCATTGGTTAGCTTCAGTTAGTTCATTGATTAGCCTGGGTTAGCTCATTGGTTAGCTTCAGTTAGCTCATTGGTTAGCCTTGGTTAGCTCATTGGTTAGCATCAGTTAGCTCATTGGTTAGCCTCAGTTAACTCATTGGTTAGCCTCGGTTAGCTCATTGGTTAGATTCAGTTAGCTCATTGGTTAGCCTGGGCTAGCTCATTGGTTAGCCTGGGTTAGCTCATTGGTTAGCCTGGGTAAGCTCATTGGTTAGCTTCAGTTAGCTCATTGGTTAGCCTCGGTTAGCTCATTGGTTAGCCTGGGTTAGCTCATTGGTTAGCATCAGTTAGCTCATTGGTTAGCCTCAGTTAGCTCATTGGTTAGCCTCGGTTAGCTCATTGGTTAGCCTGGGTTAGCTCATTGGTTAGCCTGGGTTAGCTCATTGGTTAGCTTCAGTTAGCTCATTGGTTAGCCTCAGTTAGCTCATTGGTTAGCATCAGTTAGCTCATTGATTAGCCTCAGTTAGCTCATTGGTTAGCCTCGGTTAGCTCATTGGTTAGACTGGGTTAGCTCATTGGTTAGCATCAGTTAGCTCATTGGTTAGCCTTAGTTAGCTCATTGGTTAGCCTCGGTTAGCTCATTGGTTAGCCTGGGTTAGCTCATTACTCGGTTAGCTCATTGGTTAGCCTCGGTTAGCTCATTGGTTAGCTTCAGTTAGTTCATTGATTAGCCTGGGCTAGCTCATTGGTTAGCTTCAGTTAGTTAATTGATTAGCCTGGGTTAGCTCATTGGTTAGCTTCAGTTAGCTCATTGGTTAGCCTCGGTTAGCTCATTGGTTAGCATCAGTTAGCTCATTGTTTAGCTACAGTTAGCTCATTGGTTAGCTTCAGTTAGCTCATTGGTTAGCTTCGGTTAGCTCATTGGTTAGACTGGGTTAGCTCATTGGTTAGCATCAGTTAGCTCATTGGTTAGCATCAGTTAGCTCATTGATTAGCCTCAGTTAGCTCATTGGTTAGCCTCGGTTAGCTCATTGGTTAGATTCAGTTAGCTTATTGGTTAGCCTGGGCTAGCTCATTGGTTAGCCTTGGTTAGCTCATTGGTTAGACTGGGTTAGCTCATTGGTTAGCATCAGTTAGCTCATTGGTTAGCCTTAGTTAGCTCATTGGTTAGCCTCGGTTAGCTCATTGGTTAGCCTGGGTTAGCTCATTACTCGGTTAGCTCATTGGTTAGCCTCGGTTAGCTCATTGGTTAGCTTCAGTTAGTTCATTGATTAGCCTGGGCTAGCTCATTGGTTAGCTTCAGTTAGTTCATTGATTAGCCTGGGTTAGCTCATTGGTTAGCTTCAGTTAGCTCATTGGTTAGCCTCGGTTAGCTCATTGGTTAGCATCAGTTAGCTCATTGTTTAGCTTCAGTTAGCTCATTGGTTAGCTTCAGTTAGCTCATATGTTAGCTTCGGTTAGCTCATTGGTTAGACTGGGTTAGCTCATTGGTTAGCATCAGTTAGCTCATTGGTTAGCATCAGTTAGCTCATTGGTTAGCATCAGTTAGCTCATTGGTTAGCCTCGGTTAGCTCATTGGTTAGCTTCAGTTAGCTCATTGGTTAGCTTCAGTTAGCTCATTGGTTAGCCTCGGTTAGCTCATCGGTTAGCCTGGGTTAGCTCATTCCTCGGTTAGCTCATTGGTTAGCCTGGGTTAGCTCATTGGTTAGCCTGGGTTAGCCTGGGTTAGCTTCAGTTAGCTCATTGGTTAGCATCAGTTAGCTCATTGTTTAGCCTCAGTTAGCTCATTGGTTAGCCTGGGTTAGCTCATTGGTTAGCCTGGGTTAGCTCATTGGTTAGCTTTGGTTGGCTCATTGGTTAGCCTTGGTTAGCTCATTGGTTAGCATCAGTTAGCTCTCTGGTTAGCATCAGTTAGCTCTTTGGTTAGCCTCGGTTAGCTCATTGGTTAGCTTCAGTTAGCTCATTGGTTAGCTTCAGTTAGCTCATTGGTTAGCCTCGGTTAGCTCATTGGTTAGCCTGGGTGAGCTCATTCCTCGGTTAGCTCATTGGTTAGCCTGGGTTAGCTCATTGGTTAGATTCAGTTAGCTCATTGGTTAGCCTGGGTTAGCTCATTGGTTAGCCTCGGTTAGCTCATTGGTTAGCCTGGGTTAGCTCATTGGTTAGCCTGGATTATCTCATTGGTTAGCATCAGTTAGCTCATTGGTTAGCCTCAGTTAGCTCATTGGTTAGCATCAGTTAGCTCATTGGTTAGCCTTGGTTAGCTCATTGGTTAGCTTCAGTTAGCTCATTGGTTAGCTTCAGTTAGCTCATTGGTTAGCCTGGGTTAGCTCATTCCTCGGTTAGCCTGGGTTAGCTCATTGGTTAGCTTCAGTTAGCTCATTGGTTAGCCTTGGTTAGCTCATTGGTTAGCATCAGTTAGCTCATTGGTTAGCCTCAGTTAGCTCATTGTTAGCTTCAGTTAGCTCATTGGTTAGCCTGGGTTAGCTTCAGTTAGCTCATTGTTTAGCCTCAGTTAGCTCATTGGTTAGCCTGGGTTAGCTCATTGGTTAGCCTGGGTTAGCTCATTGGTTAGCTTTGGTTGGCTCATTGGTTAGCCTTGGTTAGCTCATTGGTTAGCATCAGTTAGCTCTCTGGTTAGCATCAGTTAGCTCTTTGGTTAGCCTCAGTTAGCTCATTGGTTAGCCTGGGTTAGCTCATTCCTCAGTTAGCTCATTGGTTAGCTTCAGTTAGCTCATTGGTTAGCCTGGGTTAGCTCATTGGTTAGCCTCAGTTAGCTCATTGGTTAGCCTGGGTTAGCTCATTGGTTAGCATCAGTTAGCTCATTGTTTAGCCTCAGTTAACTCATTGGTTAGCCTGGGTTAGCTTATTGGTTATTTTGGGTTAGCTAATTGGTTAGCTTTGGTTGGTTCATTG